>NC_139838.1:27995458-28082958 GCF_963691815.1 Echiichthys vipera
GACGAGCCGACTGACGACATCATCGACGTTCATCGACATCAGAACTGGAGGCGCTTCGTTCCCCAAAAGCCCCGCAATTAAATTCAGTCTGTGTTTCTGTGCTTTCGTCCGCACTGGAAAGACATAACAAATGTTTAATGACCCGGAATAAATAGTCACAGACGCACAGTTTGGCTCCGTTCACACCGCGGGTCTCAACGCACAAATCCGATTTATCGCTCGAATCTCGGTTTCATGCGTTCGTTTCAACGTCTTTAAATGTGGGCTGTCTACGGATTACTGTGTGAACGGCTCACGCTCCTGGAGTGACCCGCGTGCGTAGTCGATCATTGGTGACATCACGACACAACGGTGTTTACGAAGAGAACATGGCAACGCCGACCGGTATCATAGGACTTTATGGTTTAATGCTAAAAACAGTGAGTGGTGGAAGTTTCCCCCCAAATACTAAAGAGGTCCAAACCCCCCTCTCCCTCCTCCGGCCGCCTGCTTCACTGCTGTCCTCCATGTTGGTTTTGATTCTGTTCCTTGCTCCCGCCTGTGGTCCATTTTGTTTTTTCCAATCAACTTTATTTCTTATTAATTTCCAAAACAGTGCAGCGCGGTTCAAAAAGACGTCAAAGTCTCATTAAATGCGACCTGGATGTTCAGATCGAGGTCGCATACAAAGAATCTGATACGTATCCGGTTCAATAGCACATTTAAAAGTGTGCCCTGTGATAGACTGGCGTCCTGTCCAGGCTGGACCCCGCCTCACGCCCGATGTCAGCTGGGATCGGCTCCAGCCCCCCGCGACCCCGACCCCGAGATAAGTGGTTGAAGATGAATGAATGAATGAATGAATAATTCTGATTTAAAATGTCAGATTCGATGTGACTTGTGCTGTTCACACTGTCAAAAGACTCAGTTAGGGTCACATGTGAGTGACAAATCAGGATTCAGGTCACTGTAACTGCAGTGGGAGTTTCTCTTTGCCAACAGATCTGGCGCCACCTTCAGGATATTGTTCTGTTCAACATTATCATATTCATATTTTGACATTTATAAGCATTTGCATTTACATTTCAATGGTTCAACTAGGGCCCTTCTGTGTGGCGTTTGCATGTTGTCCCCGTGTCTGCGTGGGTTTTCTCCGGGTTCTCCGGTTTCCTCCCACAGTCCAAAGACGTGCAGGTGTTCGGTTCATTGATGACTCTAAATCACCCGTAGGTGTGAATGGTTGTCTGTCTCTGTTCGTCTCTATGTGTCCTGTGATAGACTGGCGTCCTGTCCAGGGTGGACCCCGCCTCACGCCCCATGTCAGCTGGGATCGGCTCCAGCCCCCCGCGACCCTGACAGGGATAAGTGGTTGAAGATGAATTAATGAATGGTTCAACCAACATCTGGACGTGCCCCAACTGCTCGCGGTGCAGTGGGATGAAGTAGTTTAACGAGCGTACACAAGTTACCTGACAAACTGATTTTAACCCAACTGTCATGAACGGTACTGGGAGAGACACGGAGAAACGGGACCCAAATGCAGACACAGAGTCAGAGTCAGGTTTTAACGAGTCTTTAATGACTAAATTATGGACAGAAGGGTCCGGAAAGCAGGGGGGAGGCAAGGAGCGGGGTCCAGGTGAAGGGTTTGGTCTCCAGAACGAGTCCAGGTGAAGGGTTTGCTCTCCAGAACGAGTCCAGGTGAAGGGTTTGCTCTCCAGAGTGAGTCCAGGTGAAGGGTTTGCTCTCCAGAGTGAGTCCAGGTGAAGGGTTTGCTCTCCAGAGTGAGTCCAGGTGAAGGGTTTGCTCTCCAGAGTGAGTCCAGGTGAAGGGTTTGCTCTCCAGAACGAGTCCAGGTGAAGGGTTTGCTCTCCAGAGTGAGTCCAGGTGAAGGGTTTGCTCTCCAGAACAAGTCCAGGTGAAGGGTTTGGTCTCCAGAGTGAGTCCAGGTGAAGGGTTTGCTCTCCAGAACGAGTCCAGGTGAAGGGTTTGGTCTCCAGAGTGAGTCCAGGTGAAGGGTTTGCTCTCCAGAGCGAAGGTGACAAAACAAAGGACGACGAGCGGGTTGTAGAGAAACAGACGGGGGAACAGGATCACGTGAAACTAAAACAAAAAGAAACAAAGAAACAATAAGCGTCAAAAACAAACGGAGCAGAATATCGATCATAAGGAACAAGGAGGAGCCAACGAACGAGACACGATACCACGTATATGATGAAACGATCTGGCACTGAACGCGTCTCACATCCGGTTTCTTATACTGCAGGGGAGGTGATTAGTGGGATTGGGTCCAGCTGGGCAGAACCACGGCTTACGTCTCCAAACAGACAAACACAGGGAGGGGAGACACAGACAGAGGGAGACAAACACAAGCACACACACACACACACACACGACCCCAAATCACATCGTTGTCTCTTTCAGCTGCGTTATGTCAGTCAGTGTCACTTGTACACATCACTGTAATCCAGATGTAATCTATTACCTTACATGCCAGTGGCTGCCAATCCCCTTAGAGGATTATCAGGATAAGATGTCACACACACACACACACACACACACACACACACACACACACACACACACACACAGAGTCCTGGCTGTCTCCATGCTTTTCCACTGAGGTAATTTCAGCGCTGCGATGCTGGGACAGGCAGGGCGACAGGTAGGCACGTGATTTGAATAACTGAGAATTCATGTTAAGTAAAGAATAATTTTGTTTTAATCGATCACTTCATTACCAGCACATCAGACTCTCAGCAGCATCTATTTACTCTTAGTTCTGTTGTCAAAGTTGCAGCTCCATCCTGTGGTGATACAGTTAAAGGCAGGGTCTTTGTTAAAGGAGCATTTAAAGAGTAATTCCTGCACAAATATCATGTTTTGTTCGGCATTAACAAACATGAAATAAGCCATCGAGACAGTTTTTTTGTGTGTAAACTATTAACGAAGAAATCTGGGATAGTGGCTAACATTGATTAGCTCGGGGCAGCACGGTGAAGGCATTCAAAGGTCTTTTTTAACCACTAATGCTGCTGAAAATAACAGCAAACCTCTGCAGCAGCATGAGAAGAGTCCTGACACACAAAACAAAGCACCAATGGGCTCCTTCCTTTGGGATTGACTTTGGTAATCCACTGTAATGGACTTTACTATGAGAGGAGCTGGTACAGGGGCCAGTAGGTAAGTCTTTAAAACACTCTTTAATAAACTCTGGCTTCACTAACTACGCTGTTGCTGCTTTGTTTTGTGTGTAGGGACTCTTCTCATGCTGCTGCAGAGGTTTGCTGTTATTTTCAGCAGCATTAGTGGTTAAAAAAGACCTTTGAATGCCTTCACCGTACTGCCCCGAGCTAATCACTGTTAGCCACGTCCAGCTGTTAGCCACTCTCAGACCAGCAGCAAAAACTGTCAGCATGGAGACGATAAGACGAGAAACAAAAGAAACAAATGCAGAAGAATGATTAAAAAAATGTAGATAAAGAAGTAAAAGAAAAACAAACAGGAAGCAGACGGGAAAAATCACAATGACGTGAATATTGAGTGGAAGTAAAACAAGCAAACAGGAAACAGAACAAAGAAGAAGAAGACAATAACTTCCACATGTTTTCTGTGGTTTTGAAACAAATGGAAAGATGCTATTCCCTCTTTATTCTAATTTTATAAAAACAACTTTAGTCTCATCTCAAACACTTAAAAATGCCCGTGAACTGGACTTTGTCAGTCGTGTTGTTTTAGCCTGAAAAGTGTAATTTCTCCAAGATGTAACTGAAATTTGTCACAATGAAGATGGTAAACGGGTTGACACCTTGAAGGCGTCCAACACGTTTGCGTTTGTGGCACAAAAACAGGAATAAAAGTTTGCGTAAACTTAGTCTGGACTTTGTTTTGAGTGGAGGTTCAAACACAGGTGTGAACCTTTCCTTTGCCCTGGCGTAGACCCACGCAGGGCCGGATCTTCTCTGTGTTTAGATTTGGTTTGACTGCAACTACTCTTCATTTACTTTCTTTTATTTCACTTCAAGGAGTTCAAGGTCTCTTGGCTGAACCCTCACACTGACTCTCGCTGATGGTAATCCTGTGTGCTGGGATAAACGTTAACGACACAACCCAGTGAATGTTCAAGCACCAGCCTTCGTGCCTCCGGACCTGGTTCATCACCTTTGCAGAACCCTGGAGATGAGAGTTTGAGAAAGGTTGTGTTTGTGCTTCTCCATCCTGAATCAAAGCAGCTACAACTCAAGGTTAACTTTGGCCGAGGTCTGGACCTCATCTCGTTGCTATGACGTCTGACTCCGATGTTTACCCGACGACTGAAACTGAGTCAACCGGCAACTTCACTTGACGTTGTTATGGATAAAAGTCTGCCACAACCAGGGAGGGCGAGTTCCTGCACGTTCAGGATGAAGTTGCGATCCATTTTATTGACTTTTGTCTTACTCGCTGGTGACTTTACGGCCTGCGATGAACGCCCAGATGTTGGACACGATGAGGACGTCCACCCCAACGCCCTCACAGAAACAGACGGACGTGTACTGGACATGAACATCCAAACGAGCAGGGATGTTCCAGACGCCGACACAGAGTCACACTGGGACGTAAACAAGGACGACTATGAGGACGCTGACTGGCATCCTCCGTCCCCGCTCCTGGAAATACACTCCGACCCGTCCCCGGACGCCCCGTCCGTGATACACAGAGGCAACCCCGGCGTTAACAACAACACGAACCAAACCTGCGGCGAGTACAGCAGCCAGCTGACGTCCAGCGGACAGTGCCGGCTGATGGCGACGCTGCCTCCGGTGCCGGTGGGAACGCCGCAGCAGCAACGCTGTCCGGATATGTTCCGCTGCACGGATGACATCTCACACTGGCTCCACGAGAACCAGAACAGGAAGGAGCAGCTGGATGAGCTGAGGGAGACGATGTCGGAGCTGCAGGAGGAGCTGAGGAACCACCGCCATCGGGTCAAGGCCCTGGAGGTGCAGGTACACACATAGTTTACTATACATTTGTCTTTGTGTCTACAATGAAATGAAGTTTCTTAAAGGAATAGTTCACCCACTCTGTCGTCAGCCTCATTGTTACGCGTCAGAAGATGCAAAGAAAACAGACTTTAGTTGGTCTGGTTCAGGCAACAAAACCACGTGGTTATGTGCGTTCCAGGTCGGATTTCAGACTCGGAAAGTCGGACGATCCACACGACAACGAGCTGACATTTAAAGATGGCCGCCCCGGTTGCAAACAGTAAAGAAGCTCCTGTAATGATCCTTTTATTAACGTTTGTTTACAATTTGTCGTCAGCCACATACATTGACTTTACTTGGTCTGGTTTAGACAACAAAACCACGTGGTTATGGTGCGTTCCAGGTCGGATTTCCGATTTGGAAAGTCGGACGATCCACACGACAACGCGCTGACATTTAAAGATGGCCGCCCCGGTTGCAAACAGTAAAGAAGCTCCTGTAATAATCCTTTTATTAACGATTTTTACCATTTGTTGTCAGAATAAGTCAGCCATATACATAGTATTGTTAGATGTTTATATTTATAAATGTTGTCATAGTGTACGGCTAACTGTAGTCTGGTAGTTTTTCGTGTTTTTCCGACTTTGAAACGCTGATAACTCGGGTTTGACTTCCCAGCTCCGACTTCCAACTTCAGAGGTAAATGTAACGCCCCATTAGATTTAGGAAAATATTGAGGTTTGGGTTAAAATTTTGAAGCATATCCTGTCCAGGGTGGACCCCGCCTCACGCCCGATGTCAGCTGGGATCGGCTCCAGCCCCCCACGACCCCGACAGGGACAAGAGGTTGAAGATGAATGAATGATGTAAGATTAGCATCTTTAAAAGTCATCATGTTGCATGGGACACCAACTTGGGTGGAGTCCTGTGTGTGTCTGACCCATCCACCACCAGGTTTTTGGTCTTTTAACACTTCCTACGTCATCGTACAGCGCCGCGGTCAGGCGCTTTAGAGTGACGCTGGATCCATACCGCCTCATATCTGTGGTAGTGATAACAACTGATCATGTACGTCCTATATCGCCCATACATCGTATATAACCTGCCGACAACCTAAATGTTTAAAAATACATGATGGAATATTTAGAAACAAACAGAAACAATGCAGGCTTTCTACGAGGAGGTAAACACAACACGCCTCTCTCTCCGTTTAACTCTGTCCGTCTTTATCTCTCTGTCTTGACACCCGCTAAGTCGTCCTTAACCCCGAGTGCTAACAGGATTAGCTGCTGCAGAAGGATGCAGGCCTCTTCGAAGGGGTCCTGCATCCTTCTGCGTCTGCCCGACCCAGAGAGCTTTTCCTCTGGGCTGGAGTGTCCGGGGGCCGCCCATGGTCCAAATGGAGTTAAGGCTGCAGTCTGACAGCGTCACATTTGTTGTTGTTTTTTAAACGACGGACGTCTTTGGCCCTTGAGTCTGTGGGCGGTTTCACAAAGATATATTAGACGGGTGTTTGACCAGCCTTACAGCACATTTGCTCCTAAATAAGTCTCGATATTTATGACTTTTTAACCGTACCTCCCCCCAGGCCAACAGTGGACAAGGGCTGGGACGAGCATTTAGATCTAAGTCAAAGTCTATCCTCGTTAAACCCGCCCCATATTTCTTTTTTTGACACAAACGCATTAATTTAAGGGGGTCATCCCTCTGTGTCATGACCCAAAGAACGAGGTCCAGGTCCAAGCGTCTGAAATGTGTTTCCTCAGGAGGGGGTCTGGAGTCTCCCTTAGAGAGAGGGGGAGAAGTTCAGCATCCGTGAGGAACTCGGAGTAGAGCCGCTGCTCCTTTGCGTTGAAAGGAGCCAGTTGAGGTGGTTCAGGATCATCTGGTAAGGATGAACCCTGGGCGCCTCCCTAGGGAGGTGTTCCAGGCACGTCCAGCTGGGAGGAGGCCTCGGGGAAGACCCAGGACCAGGTGGAGAGATTAGATCTCCACCTGGTCCTGGGAACGCCTCAGGATCCCCCAGTTAGAGCTGGTTAATGTGGCCCGGGAAAGGGAAGTTTGGGGTCCCCTGCTGGAGCTGCTGCCCCAGGGACACAACCCCGGATAAGAGGCTGAAGATGAGATGAGATGAGATGAGATGGGTCATCCCTATGTTTCCTGGGTCCTATTTTCCCCGGTTGCATAAGCCTCTGCCTTCGCTGATTTAATTCAGCATTTTGTTAGATTTAGGGTGTAGTGTTAGGGTCTACAGGCCTATGTGTCATGGAATTCAGCGCTGATTGTATAAAAAATAACAGGACATAGACTTTTTCTTAAAGGGTCCTATGGTACGGGGAACATAGGAACATAGGTACACTCCCACTTGGAGCCTGACCAGATGGATTCTCATGTGAGGTGACGGCCATGTTGTCCAGAACAGACAAACCAAGCACCTGCTCTGGGAAGAGTCTTTTGGGTTTTAACTTGACCCTCAGGCCACCGTAGTTCTGTTACACACTTCCATTTCTTTACTGCTTCCTTTTACGGCAGCATGTTTTCAATAAAAACCCTCTCTACCGCCTCGTCCTGTCTTCTCTCTTCTGTCTCTCTCACTCTCTCTCTCTCTCTGTCTGTGTGTCTCTTCCTGTCTGCTCTCTTCTGTCTCTCAGGGTGAAGAAACGGTTCGTGTGAACTCGACCTTCGAGCAGCGGCTTCACTCTCTGGAGCTGCGTCACGCCGAGGCCGAAACTCTGCTCCATGTTCATGCTACGCTGCTGTACGAGCTGCAGGAGCAGCTGCACAACCTGTCAGCCGCCGTTCAGCGCATGAGCCACGACACGGGCTGCACGGTCAACGTCATCAGAACCACACCGCTGCTCGGCGTGCGAGGCACTCCAGGTACACATGCAACCAACACAGTGGTGAGTCGCACGACTTACGGGGGATGTTCATGCAGCCTGTTTAATACACAGCAGCAGTTCTTCCTGCAGGTCCATTATGAGTTTTGCTCGTAGGGGTGGTCGGAGGACGCCGCTGAACCAGAGGCCATAACTGAATTTCTGGAAGTCTATGATGCTGTTGTAAAATATAGATTTAATTTTAATTTTATATAATGTTACTAATTATTGTACGTGCATAGCTCAATACAAGTACAGATAAAGGTTGAATATGAGGAATGAGCAGAACTCCGCCATCTAGTGTCTCAAGATCGTAGTCTCAACAACAAAAAATAACTCCAGCAGTCGGGTTGCCAGGTTGGTCAGATCCGGCCCAGTAGCTAAAGGAGACCGGAGTCTGTTTGAGCCTGTTTGAACCCGTCCCCTCCAGAAAATCACACCATGTCTCAATCTTTAGTTTCAAGTCTTCTTTAATGAAGCACGATGCACATTTAGTAAACTAAGTAAACTATGGTCCATTTAGAGTCAAATAAACCAGAAAGCAGGGGATGTTTTAATGTTTGCCTCTTGCTAAGAAAGCTAGCTAGCTAGCTTTAGCATTAGCCAGCACTTAAGGGGAACTGCTGATTTTTAACCTGCTCTGTGTCACTGCAGCACCACCGGCAAAAGTCCACCGGAGGGTTCCCATCATATTTAGCTCTTAGGCAAACACTAAAACATCCCCTGCCTTCTTAGCTATTAGCTCAGGGCAGCGCCACATAAATAAAGTGGCCCCCTCAAGCCCCGCCCACGTGTCCAAATATGGTCGCGTCTGGCTCCAAAATACCAAGATGGCGAAATGCCAAACTGCTGGCTTGCAGTGTATCAGGGTCCATTTCTGTTTGTATTCTATAATATAACCGGTTGAATACGGTTCTTTCTTTTATTATTACTTTTATTTATTACTAATTTATTTACTCTCTATCTCTCTCTCTCTGTCTCTCTCTCTCTCTCTCTCTCTCTCTCTGTCTGTCTGTCTGTTTCTCTCTCTCTCTGTCTGTCTCTCTCTCTCTCTCTCTCTCTCTGCCCGTCTCCCTCAGACGGACAGCCCGTGTCTTTCTGTCCGTCCGACTGTGCGTCTCTGTATCACAACGGTGTTCGTCATTCGGGTGTTTACACCATCATCCTGTCGCCAGGCACCACCCTGCCCGTCTACTGCGACATGGAGACCGAGGGTGAGACCTGCACCTGTACGCTGCACGCCGTACACACACCTGTTAGCTTTGATCAGGCCGCAGAAATCAGACCTGGCTTTTTACAAACCATAATAAACTCTTCTTTCACACATTTTTCACACCCTTTTTAACACAGAGCTCATAGAAAGACTCTGTTGGATGTGTGTTTTTCCGTGTGTGTGCTCCAGGCGGGGGCTGGACGGTGTTTCAGCGCCGGCAGGACGGCCTGGTGAGCTTTAACCGCGGCTGGACGGAGTACCGCGAAGGCTTCGGCGAGCCGCGAGGAGAACACTGGCTGGGCAACCAACAGCTCCACCTGTTGTCCAACCAGGGCCTCCACAGCCTCCGCATCGACCTGCAGGACTGGAGCCACGCCCGCAGACACGCCCTCTACCACAGCTTCAGGTAGACAGACGGACTGGGAACAGTACAGACGCAGCACGTGTAGAGGAGTCTGAGCGGTGTCGGTTTCTCCTCCTGCAGGATAGAGAACGAGGAGAACCGGTTCCGCCTCCATGTGTCGGGTTTCAGCGGCACGGTGGAGGACTCGTTCGCTTGGTACCACGACCAGCACGGCTTCAGCACGCCAGACACCGGCAACATCTGTGCCGAGATCAGCCACGCCGGCTGGTGGTTCCATCAGTGTTTCTACGCCAACCTCAACGGCGTCTACTACGAGGTAGGACTGTCTACAAGCAACCCGGTTCTGACGTTATCAGTCGACTGAACTGGCGACAGCAGGGAGTACTACTAAAAGACCGAAACTCTGGGGTGGCCGGTGGAACAGTGGTTAGAGCAGTCGCCCCATGTAAAGAGGCCTTGAGGCAGCGGCCGCGGGTTCGACTTCAACCTGTGGTCCTTTGCTGCATATCTCTCTCTATCAACCCATTTCCTGTCTGTCCTACATAATAAAAGACTCTGTAAGGACAAAGGTCGGTTGGAGACCGTTGTTTCTTAAATCACGTCGGCTACATGAGTTAACTTACTTACATTCCTTATGCAACATTCGTAACTTACACCACTAACGTTAGCATTTTAACCACTGACTGTATAAAAAACAAACGTAGTGTCTCCGTCGAGGTCCGTTCTTTCAGCTTGATCCAATCGTCCTCGCCTACGGGAGTCGCCATCTTGTCAGACTTTGACTCCGCCTCATTTGCTCTGACTAAAAAAGGGCATGTATGTGACGCTGGGGGGAGGGGCGTACGTCCATCTGGCTGAAGTTTACCTCTGAGGAGAAGTGAGGGCCGGAGGCTAGCTGTCACTCAAGAGACCACGCCCCCTAATTATTCATTAACTTTAACCTCCAATAAAATAAAAACTAGCCCCTCCCCCTCAGTGTTGTCATGGAGATCTGAGCTAAACACACAGGCTAGAATGTTCTTTTGTCCTTAAACAGGTTTAATGATGCTGTGTAAACGTCCTGTTTAACATGGGGCTCAATGAGAAACTGCTCTGTTATGAAACCTGCCCCTAGTGGACGCTCAGAGAACTGACGCTGACGGAGCTTCCTGATTGGATCAAACAGGAAGTCGCTGTGGTGGGGGGTTTGGTTTTAACCCAAACCATGATCCGTTCCTAAACCTGACCACATAGTTTTGTTGCCTAAACCCAAGTTACACTCTTGAGAGAGCTGAAGTTGTTCAGTGGTGCATCTATTAACTCCTGTCTGTGACGCTAGATTGTAATGTAACCGTAGATTTACAGACGTCTCTTTCGTACGACAGCTTATTGAAAAACATTAATAATAACGGACCCGGGGGAGGGTTGCAGATTTAGGAGACTAAAAGTTGGAAAAATAGTCTTTTGTTTTACCCTCCATGTTGAACTACATCGCTTCAGGATGAACGTAGACGCGGCTGCATGCCCTGCAGGCTACTACGTCTGCAGAAAAATACTGTGCTTTGAGTAGGAATGAAGAGCGCTACAACATGCATCACGTGACCAACTGTTTGGCCACGACGTCAAAGCTCGGCGCACTTCCTGGGGCCTGTTCTGAACGTACGGTCGATGTAGCAGGTTCTCGCTCATATCTGAGGCTCATAACCACGTATAACGTACGTTAGATGAAGTGATGACATTCAAACTGTTGTTGTTTAAATATGTTCCACTGATGTGTTTCCACCAGGGGGGGCGCTACTCTCTGAAAGCTCAGAACTTGCTCGGACCGGACGGCATCGTCTGGTTCTCCTGGAAGGAGTCGGACTTCTACTCCCTCAAGGCGGTCACCATGATGATCCGACCGCGCAACTTCAGGCCGCGCTCGTCGCCATAGCGATGGAAGAGTCGAGCAGCTTCTTAGGACCGCTGCAGCTGCCGGAAATACTCACGAGGTGCGAGAAATATGTGTCAGTCCGCTGCTGAAAATAGTCCACACTTTTGCTACTGTGTCCAGCTGTGACAGAAATAAAATGATATACTTGTGAGGCATTTTCTACAGATTTACGCCTTCAGTAGGAACCAATGAGCTGAGAGCCACAGACAGGAAGTGACTCTTTGTTTCAGGAGCAAAGACTTATTTTTCATTTTTAAAGCCTTAAAACAATTACTAGAAATATGTGTTTTTTATATTATTACATTAAATATCTGAATTATTACATAAAAGAAAAAGACCCATCTATAAATGTTACAGTATCAGTCATGATATTATTGGTAAAGTTATAACATTATTGGGTTTCATTACATTACATTTTATTGGGTGATAATAGTTAAAATTTCACCACGAAAAGATACAAATAGAAAGAAATTACTAAAAACTGAAAACTCTTCCTGTGCTCGTTGGTCGACTTTTAAGATAAAATAAACCTTTTATTGTCCAAAAGGGAATCTGTCTTGTACACAAGCAGGGTACCCTAACCCCAATCCTTAACCCCAACCCCCTAAAACCCTAATCCCAACCCTAATCCCTAACCCCAATCCTTAACCCCAACCCTCTAACCCCTAACCCCAACCCCTCAAACGCTAACCCTAACCCTTTAACCCTAACCCCTCTAACCCTAACCCTTTAACCCTAACCCCTCTAACGCTAACCCTTTAACCCCAACCCCTCTAACGCTAACCCTTTAACCCTAACCCCTCTAACGCTAACCCTCTAACGCTAACCCTAACCCCTACCTTAACCCTCTAACCCCTAACACTAAGCCTTAACCCTCTAACCCCTAACACTAAGCCTTAACCCCAACCCTTAACCCTAACCCTAGTGCATAATGCAAACTTAAGACCTCAGCTTACGTCGAGTATGAGAAGCAGATAAAGAGGATTTTCTATCGACTTTGCAGTGAAACGCGGCTTCACAGCGTGTCTCACTGAAAACAACACAAACACACTTTACATTATATAGTTATTTATTTATTTACTGGAATAGTTACAGGTAATTATTGATACATCTACAGGACTCTTAAAGTCATCACCTCCTTAAACCGGAGACAGACAGACGAGAGCTCAGCCAGTGTCCCTGTTGTTGTTGTTGTTGTTGTTGTTGTTGTTGTGGTGCGGTGAAGGAGGCTTCCCCTCAGACCGGGCATGACGACCCCCGGAGGTGGAGGGTGTTTATGTGGGGCGCTCCCTGGGGCGGGTGACGTACTGCCACCACAGAGGGGGGAGGTCTCCCTCCTTGCGGGCTGGAGGGAGGTCCTCGGTCTTGATGATGCCGGCTTCACTCTCGGCCTGCAGCTGGGCGACCTGGAACCACACGACAGTCAGTCACGAACCGTCTCCTTTAGTCGTCTAAACTTAACCGTCTCCTTTAGTCGTCTAAACTTAACCGTCACCTTCAGTCGTCTTAACTTAACCGTCTCCTTTAGTCGTCTAAACTTAACCGTCTCCTTTAGTCGTCTAAACTTAACCGTCTCCTTTAGTTGTCTAAACTTAACTGTCTCCTTTTGTCTTCCAAACTTAACCGTCTCCTTTAGTCGTCTAAACTTAACCGTCACCTTTAGTCGTCTGAACTTAACCGTCTCCTTTTGTCTTCCAAACTTAACCGTCTCCTTTAGTTGTCTAAACTTAACCGTCTCCCTTTGTCATCTAAACTTAACGTCTCCTTTGGTCGTTACACTTAAACGTCTCCTTTCATCGTGTAACTTAAATGTCTCCTTGAGTCGTCTAAACTTAACCATCATCTTTTGTGGCCTACACTTGACCGTCATGGTCACGTACTGTTTGCACTATCACAGTAAAGTGAATTCCCCTTTAAAGACTTTAATCTCAGCAGTTTCACCTGTTAGTGTCGCGTTAAAGCGGCCATCTTGCTTTTCCCATGTTAACCCCCATGATGCAGCACAAACACAGCCCACCTCTCTGTCCCAGCTCTCCAGCCTCAGCTTCTTCCACTGCTCTCTCTTGGAGAAGTAGTCCGGGTACATGGCCTTCTCCGAGGGGTGCCAGTGGTCCAGCAGCCACTCCGGGTACTGCAGGGTCAAAGCAGAGGTCACTGTGAGTTCATCGTGTTACATTAGAGACGGTTTAATGTCGGTTCAGAGGAGCAAACTTCTCCGGATACGGAGTACAGTAACTATAATAATATCTATAGTAATGTGAACATGATCCACATGTTATGGCAGTTAAACAGCAGAACAGCAGAAACAAGCACAGCTAAGGTGATAGAACATGAAAATTATAATAATTATGGTGGCAAATATGATCAATGATGAGCAGCGGCAACAGCAGCTACGATACAGCTTTTCAGGGCGCACTCACACTGTGCACCCGTACCGCGCCCAAACAGGTAAAGTCTAGTTAGTTTGACCAGTGTGAGTGCAACCGTAGCGCGTTTGCACGTGTACGAGCACGAGGCCTACGGCGGTCCTGAGGTCATTTCCTGTGCGCCTGTTGGGACGTAGAAAAAAGAAGGAGGGACCATGCGCGGACATTTCAAACAATGGCGGTGAAAGGTTCACGTTGGTGTGATGCGGAGGTGGAGTGTTTACTGCAGATTTGGTCGATGAAAAGATTCAAAAACAGTCGACAAGACGCACAAAAACTCAGAGGTCTACAGAAAGATCTGGAAACAAAGCCACGCATCGCCATGACGTCATCAATGCGTGTGACGTGTTACGGCGTGATGACGTATAGGCAGCAAGAAGCATTCTCCGAGGCCCAGGTAGTGTGAGTACAAACGGGCCTGGAGGGGGGGGACAAGGACCCTAAAGCACGGGGCACGGGACGGAGGCAAAGTGGGAGGGCGCCCTCTGGATCTCCGTCAGCACGTCCTTCGCAGCGACAGACGGACGCCTCACCTTGTAGCACTCGTATCGCTCGTAGGAGGTCCCTCCAGGGGAGTCGGGGAAGATGTAGGGCTGTGGGTGCTGGTTGGCCCAGAACTCCTCCTCTCCCGTCTTCAGCATCATGGTGGCCTTCACCATGTCCTTCTCATCCTTGTTGTCCTCGAAGCGCGCCCGCAGCATGCAGGCGTAGAAGCGGTATTTGTCTCTGCAACGGGAAAACGCAACAGTTCTTAAATCATGGACATCTCCTGTTACTGCAAAACATCCAGTCGGACTAAAACGCAGGGTTCTCACACTTTGATGTCAAATTCAGGCACTTTCAAGCACTTTGAAGGTCAAATTCAAGCACTTTCAAGGTCCATTTGCAAGAGTTTCCAGCACCTCACAGTTGAGGTAAAACACATATTTCTACGGATACATATAGATATTAAAAATAATCATTTAACCTTTTTGTTTCATTAAAATCGTGTTAAAATAGACGGTTTTATCCTATGAACACAAAAAATGTTTCGTAATACCAGAGGGATGAGAATGTTATTATATTTATATTTTATAGCTTATTAATGTGACATAAATGTGGATACAATCTCCAGCATTTTCAAGAGATTTATCCAAAATTTAAGCAGTTTTTAAACCTCAAACATTAAAATTCAAGCTTTTCCAAAGATTTCCAGCACCTGCACGAAGCCTGAGTTACAGCACAACATGCAAATGTTACAAACAGTGTTTGTATTCAATTAGAAACAGGGAGAAGTTCAGCATCTGTGAGGAACTCGGAGTAGAGCCGCTGCTCCTTTGCGTTGAAAGGAGCCAGTTGAGGTGGTTCAGGATCATCTGGTAAGGATGAACCCTGGGCGAACTTCAGTGTGACATACTAAGATTTCCCTCTGTGCCTCGGTGCAAACTATATATATATATTGTTCCTGTTATTCTTATATTTGATATTTACGTGTTTATATCGTTCAGATTTTTCCATAATTTTCTACATTTTTTTGTTTCTTATTGTTGCTTCTTCTGTTTGCTGCTGTAATAAGGAATATTTGATCTCACTGCACATAGTAAAATTAAATTCAAGTGTCACCCAGTTTGTGCAAATTACAGCAACAAATATTAAATAAATATAAAAGTAAGGTAAAAATATATACCATTTAGATAAAATACACAAATAACTACAGATAAGAAACAGACAGATAAGAAAAGCAGTGGAGGTAGAGGGGATTGTGCAGTTTTTAATTTTTTTTTTAATAATTTTGAAATTAAATGCAGTTAAAAATGAATGAATTAATCCTTTTTTAATGTTATAAGAGAGATATTTATATCACTAAATTATAACAATACTCACCTTTTACAGAACCGTGTATAAAGTGGTGAACAAACGCCATTTGTGTATAAGAAATAAAGTATAAATAAGCAAAGTCCTAACCTTTAAACTAGCTTAATAAACAGTGTGAGTGGTGGTTTTTATGCAGGTTTAGCGCAGTTATTGTTGACTTTTCGCTGATTTTGACGCAAACTAGCGACGAATAAAAGTGCAAATAAACAATTAAAATACTCCTTTAAATCCACAGGAGTGTGTCCGTGTGTGTTACTGTTTTAATAAAGTTTATGTGAGCTGAAGAGGAGAAGAGGAGGAGGTGTTGTGCTGTGACCTGGCTAGCAGCTAGCTTATCCGTTAGCATAGCGGTTAGCTTAGCATCACAGCAAATACGGCAGAACCGGGAGACGTTTGTGTTTTCCCGCTTTTATGTAGATCTCCCCTCGCACGGACGCAGCGGCTCCTCTTACCTGAAGATGCACCAGGACTCCAGGTGCCTCAGAGACTTCTTATAAAGCCGCAGCACTTTCTGCTGGTGAGTGAGAAAGGCGGCGGCCATTTTGTCTGTCCCCTGTCACCTTCCTCTGACAGCCGCGCGGAGGATTCTGGGACTTTGTTCCGTGTGGACGTTACGACCGTAAACACCGACAAAACGCGCAGGAACATATTTATATTTATGTTCCTGCGCGTTTTGTCGGATAAGCATAATTAATAAATCATGATAATATTATTCATGATATATTATTATAATATTATAGATCGAGTATGAGTGGTGGGCCTATTTAAAGTAGCTGAAATTAGCACCATAACTATTATTATTATTATTATTGATACTTATAATAAGAAGAGGCTACATAAATACTTTTATTTTTTGTCTATAGCACTTTTAAAACATATTTACAAAGTGCTTCACAACAACAGAATCCAATCAAATTATGATAAAACATAAAAGCACAATAAAAGGGCATAAATGTTAGAATAACCCACAGTAGCCTTTATGATAAGATGTTAAATGAAATAAGAATATTGCATCACTAATTATGATCCAGTAATAAACTTTATAACAGGTTATTACAGTATAATGGAAGTGGAATGGAAGTGTAAAGTAGCATAAAATGGAAATACTCACCAAAAATGTGGCTCTTTGAGAATCGTCGCGCCCCTCTGCTCCAGGAGTTACGGTGCTGCAGCAGCATGATGGTGGTGAGGGCTGCGCGTGTCTCTCTCACAACCACCATGGCTCAGCTCCGGTTCATCGGTAAGACACTTAAAGTCTGGATCAAATCAAAGATGCTAGGCGGCAGAAGACTGTCTGTGTTTCTTTATTCTTTATTTTTTATTCTGTGTTTAAAACAGAAAAACCTGTCTTCAGTTAGCATGGGGGGCTAGTTTGAGTTAGCTCTGCTGCAGGAAGTGACAACACAGCAGAAAGTGAAGGTGGTGAAGTGACTTAAAGCTGCATTCTCTCTAATGTCCACTTAAAGCTGCATTCTCTCTAATGTCCACTTAAAGCTGCATTCTCTCCAATGTCCAGCAGGAGGAGACTCCACTTAAAGCTGCATTCTCTCTAATGTCCAGCAGGAGGAGACTCCACTTAAAGCTGCATTCTCTCTAATGTCCAGCAGGAGGAGACTCCACTTAAAGCTGCATTCTCTCTAATGTCCAGCAGGAGGAGACTCCACTTAAAGCTGCATTCTCTCTAATGTCCAGCAGGAGGAGACTCCACTTAAAGCTGCATTCTCTCTAACGTCCAGCAGGGGGAGACTCCACTTAAAGCTGCATTCTCTCTAATGTCCAGCAGGAGGAGACTCCACTTAAAGCTGCATTCTCTCTAATGTCCAGCAGGAGGAGACTCCACTTAAAGCTGCATTCTCTCTAATGTCCAGCAGGAGGAGACTCCACTTAAAGCTGCATTCTCTCTAATGTCCAGCAGGAGGAGACTCCACTTAAAGCTGCATTCTCTCTAATGTCCAGCAGGGGGAGACTCCACTTAAAGCTGCATTCTCTCTAATGTCCAGCAGGAGGAGACTCCACTTAAAGCTGCATTCTCTCTAATGTCCAGCAGGGGGAGACTCCACTTAAAGCTGCATTCTCTCTAATGTCCAGCAGGAGGAGACTCCACTTAAAGCTGCATTCTCTCTAATGTCCAGCAGGAGGAGACTCCACTTAAAGCTGCATTCTCTCTAATGTCCAGCAGGAGGAGACTCCACTTAAAGCTGCATTCTCTCTAATGTCCAGCAGGGGGAGACTCCACTTAAAGCTGCATTCTCTCTAATGTCCAGCAGGGGGAGACTCCACTTAAAGCTGCATTCTCTCTAATGTCCAGCAGGAGGAGACTCCACTTAAAGCTGCATTCTCTCTAATGTCCAGCAGGAGGAGACTCCACTTAAAGCTGCATTCTCTCTAATGTCCAGCAGGAGGAGACTCCACTTAAAGCTGCATTCTCTCTAATGTCCAGCAGGAGGAGACTCCACTTAAAGCTGCATTCTCTCTAATGTCCACTTAAAGCTGCATTCTCTCTAATGTCCAGCAGGAGGAGACTCCACTTAAAGCTGCATTCTCTCTAATGACCAGCAGGAGGAGACTCCACTTAAAGCTGCATTTTCTCTAATGTCCAGCAGGAGGAGACCCCACTTAAAGCTGCATTCTCTCTAATGTCCAGCAGGAGGAGACTCCACTTAAAGCTGCATTCTCTCTAATGTCCAGCAGGAGGAGACTCCATAAAGAAGTCAATGATGGTCCATTTAGAGTCAAACAGACCAGAAAGAACTTGTTTTTGGGTGTGTCTGTGTTCGGTCGCCGGTTCGAATCCCAGTACGGACTGAGTGTGGAGTGTGGACTTCATCTGTCGGGTTACTGTCGATGTGCTCTTAGGCAAGGCACCAAACCCCCAGCTGCTCTGGGTGCTTTTCTACGGGCAGCCCCCCCTCACTGTTACACCTCTTCATCTCATGTTCCCTCTCTCTCTCTCTCTCTCTCTCTCTGTCTCTCTCTCTCTCTCTCTCTCTCTCTCTCTCTCTCATTCTCTCTCTCTCTCTCTCTCTCCGCAGACATCGGGGTGAACCTGACAGATCCCATGTTCAGAGGACTCTACAGAGGGAAGCAGAAACACGACGGTGAGTGAGCGGCTGATTTCATTTTGACCCGTCGGCTGTTGAGACCCGTTCATCTGAACCCAGTTGTGTTTTTCTTTGACAGATGATTTCCGTCAGATCATCGACAGAGCTCTGAACACTGGAGTGGAAAAGGTAAAACATGTGTCCGCACCTTTAAAATTTCTGATGTTTTGTAGTGTAGTAGAATAGTGAGGTATTTATCCACAGTCAGTGCGTTTTAGACTGGTCTACTACTCCCACTGTGCCTCCGTCCCGTGCCCCGTGCTTTAGGGTCCTTGTCCCCCCTCCAGGCCCGTTTGTACTCACACTACCTGGGCCTCGGAGAATGCTTCTTGCTGCCTATACGTCATCACGCCGTAACACGTCACACGCATTGATGACGTCATGGCGATGCGTGGCTTTGTTTCCAGATCTCACACCAACGTGAACCTTTCACCGCCGATGTTTTAAATGTCCGCGCATGGTCCCTCCTTCTTTTTTCTACGTCCCAACAGGCGCACAGGAAATGACCTCAGAACTGCCGTAGGCCTCACGCTCGTACACGTGCGCACGCTCGTGCTCGTACACGTGCAAACGTGCTTTACAAAAGCCCACCTCTCCCAAACGGGCCGTGGCCGGCAAGCGTGCCGCTCCTAGACGCGGTATTGTTGCACTCACACTGGTCAAACGAACCAGACTTTAGCTGTGAAACCTGTTTGGGCACGGTACGGATGGACAGTGTGAGTGCGCCCTTAGTTTGTTAGTTTGGTAGTTTCCCTTTGACTGTTTTAAACACCAAAGTCACACAATAACACAAACTAACTAAGGAGGCAGCAGTGGAGCAGCGTCGTCTGTGATCTGTGAGGTCAAATCACTGTTTTTGTCCATGGAGTCTGGCGGAGTCTGTGGTTAAGTTTGAGTAAAAGACTCAATGCTTTGTTGCAGTTCATGATCACAGGAGGAAGTCTTGAAGACAGCAAAGAGGCCCTGAAGCTAGCGGAGACCAGAGGTAACGTCCTGGTTGTGAATTTCAGCATCCTCCTACGATCTCGTTAGAGCATCCTGGACCTGCTCACAGCTTCATATGTAACCGTCACAGACGAGTTCTACTGCACGGTCGGCTGCCATCCCACCCGCTGCAGTGAGTTCGAGCAGAGCGGAGAGTCCCAGTACTTCTCGGGGCTGAGGGACCTGGCAGCGGCACACAGAGGAAAGGTGGTGGCCATCGGAGAGTGTGGACTCGGTGAGTACTGGTGGAAAATCCAAACATTCAACCTCGAGCTAAGCTAACTGCCTCTTGTATGACTGTGCAAGCGGGGTACGAAATGTGTTTCCTCAGGAGGGGGTCTGGAGTCTCCCTTAGAGAGAGGGGGAGAAGTTCAGCATCCGTGAGGAACTCGGAGTAGAGCCGCTGCTCCTTTGCGTTGAAAGGAGCCAGTTGAGGTGGTTCAGGATCATCTAGTAAGGATGAACCCTGGGCGCCTCCCTAGGGAGGTGTTCCAGGCACGTCCAGCTGGGAGGAGGCCTCGGGGAAGACCAGGACCAGGTGGAGAGATTAGATCTCCACACTGGCCTGGGAACGCGTCAGGATCCCCCAGTTAGAGCTGGTTAATGTGGCCCGGGAAAGGGAAGTTTGGGGTCCCCTGCTGGAGCTGCTGCCCCCGAGACCCGACCCCGGATAAGCGGCTGAAGATGAGTGTATGAGTGTGTGTGTTTAACTGTATCAGTGTAAAAGTGTGTATTGAATATGAAGTATGATGTGATGTAATGTTTAGTGTGCGGTGTCCGGAGCGTGGGAGTTGGATGCCCGGGTCGTAACCGTAACTATTCCCACTGTTCTGTGAAAAGTCTTTTCTTCTTGTTCCAGATTTCGACAGGTTGGAGTTTTGCCCCAAAGAGACTCAACTCAAGTAAGTTTCTGTGTTTCTGTTCAGAATCAAACGTTTTTGCTTTAATTGACCTTTTGTCGGTTTTGTGCCAAAAACTAACTGTTCGTCAAACGGCCACAAAAGCGAATCGACGCCCACAGACGTCCGCGTAAAAACGCCTGTCGATGCACGGCCTGAGGCACACATGTGCAGCTAACTACGGCTACACCGCTTGGACAAACCACACAGGACCCTGTACTCAAAGTATTATTAGTGTTAATATTTAAATAAGGAGTGAACAGAGATTATTTGATCAGCAAATGAGAATCAATGACGTTTCAAATGTAGCTTTATTTGGGGCGACCCGGTGGTGTGGTGGTCAGCACTGTCACCTCACAGCGAGAGGGTTCCTGGTTTGAATCCCGACTGGGGCCCTTGTGTGTGGAGTTTGCATGTTGTCCCCGTGTCTGCGTGGGTTTTCTCCGGGTTCTCCGGTTTCCTCCCACAGTCCAAAGACGTGCAGGTGTTCGGTTCATTGATGACTCTAAATCACCCGTAGGTGTGAATGGTTGTCTGTCTCTGTTCGTCTCTATGTGTCCTGTGATAGACTGGCGTCCTGTCCAGGGTGGACCCCGCCTCACGCCCGATGTGTCTTTAATGGTTTGAATGGAGCTTCGAGGCTGTGCGAGTCCTCTGAATTTCTGCATTTCTCACATGCACTTATCTGCATACCAGCAGACTTTTGGCGCGTTGTTTACTGTCCACTTCAGAGCTATTATTCAAAGGTGGCCGACCTTCTGCGCATGCTCACCTCAGCTCATGCGTCGACAAGCTCCCCGGCTATAACAGTTCCGGCTATAAAGCTCCGTGCTGATGTGCTGATGTGACGATGCTCTCTCTGGTGTGTGACAGATACTTTGAGAAGCAGTTTGACCTGGCAGAGGAGACCAAGCTGCCCATGTTCCTCCACTGCAGGAACTCCCACCCGGAGTTCATCGGTACGTCTGTCTGTCTGTCAGGACCTGAAGCCGCCCGTTCTAGGTTACACACTGTGTTTGACTGTCTCTCTGTCTCTGCATCCACAGACATCATGAGGAGGAACCGAGACCGGTGTGTCGGAGGAGTGGTGAGGGCGCTTGTTTTACACTTTACACCGTTTGCTGCTAAGAAACAAAGCAAAGATGCAGCTGATCAGCGGTGACTCTTCCCCCCAGGTTCACTCATTCGACGGGACGGCAGAGGACGCCGCCGCCCTCATCGACCTGGACCTCTACATCGGGATTAACGGATGGTGAGGGGATGTTTGTTTTTACACTTGAAGCCCAAAACTCGGCCCTGACGTGAAGCACACCTGGGCTCAGCCACACATCTGCCCTGACTTCATTCACCACAGCGAAGGGTTTGATGAAGTGTTGCATGTTTGGTCCGGCGCAAATTCATCCCATGATCTTTTTCGGCAAGTTCGGTTCAGACCAAAGATTCGTAGCAAGATGAAACTCGCAGATACTTGCATCGTGCAGCTCTGCAACATTCTGAAACCTGCCCGTTCAGACCAAGGAGACGAGACGAGGCGGTGTATCGTCTCCATAGCAACGCCTCTCAGTACTTGAGTTCTGACCTCCGACTTTACAGGCTTTTTTTCTGTAGCTGGATTTAATTTGTAGTATTATGAAATATAAATGAGGACAGAGACAGAGAGATGCTCGCTACAGCTGCGTTTCTATAGAGATGAAACGGAGAAAATACGGTTTTAGTTCTGCTTTGTTCTGGATGACAGCGCTCGCTCTCCTTATTCATTGTATTGCTTGCTCGACCCCCTCTCTTTCTCTCTCTCTCTCTCTCCGCCATTGGGACACCCTTTAACCTGTTTTTAACGTTTTTTCTATCATTTCAGTTCCTTGAAAACTGAAGCTAACGTTGAAGCCATGAAGTCGATCCCCACTGAGAGACTGATGATAGAAACAGGTGAGTTTCAGACAGTTTATCGTAATAAATTTGACAAAATGTGGCCGTCGAAAAGCATCTACAGTGAGTCTCATGAATCCAAAAGTTTTCAAACTGTCCATCCGTACTGTTCCCCAGCATTTGTCACGGCTAAAGTCTGGTTCCTTTGACCAGTGTGAGTGCAACCGTACCGCGCCTGGGAGTGGCACGCTTGCCGTCCAAGGCCCGTTTGGGAGAGGTGGGCTTTAGTAAAGCACGTTTGCACGTGTACGAGCACGAGCGTGCGCACGTGTACGAGCACGAGGCCTACGGCGGTTCTGAGGTCATTTCCTGTGCGCCTGTTGGGACGTAGAAAAAAGAAGGAGGGACCATGCGCGGACATTTCAAACAATGGCGGCGAAAGGTTCACGTTGGTGTGATGCGGAGGTGGAGTGTTTACTGCAGATTTGGTCGATGAAAAGATTCAAAAACAGTCGACAAGACGCACAAAAACTCAGAGGTCTACGGAAAGATCTGGAAACAAAGCCACGCATCGCCATGACGTCATCAATGCGTGTGACGTGTTACGGCGTGATGACGTATAGGCAGCAAGAAGCATTCTCCGAGGCCCAGGTAGTGTGAGTACAAACGGGCCTGGAGGGGGGGACAAGGACCCTAAAGCACGGGGCACGGGACGGAGGCACAGTGGGAGTGCGCCTTAATGTTCAGTTAAATATCATCAAAGCTTCATCAAACATACAGAGACTAAAACAAAGTGCGGTGCATGACGTGGCTCTGGCTGTTGATGCTCTCTGCTCCTCCCCAGATGCTCCGTGGTGCGGCGTGAAGAACACTCACGCAGGCTCCAAATACGTGAAAACGACATTTCCCACCAAAAAGAAATGGGAGGCGGGACACTGCCTGAAGGACC
This sequence comes from Echiichthys vipera, assembly GCF_963691815.1. Classification (NCBI taxonomy): domain Eukaryota; kingdom Metazoa; phylum Chordata; class Actinopteri; order Perciformes; family Trachinidae; genus Echiichthys; species Echiichthys vipera. The sequence goes on from NC_139838.1 coordinate 28,018,852, forward strand.
GGAACGAGCCCTGTCACATCATGTGAGTAACGTCGGAGTGAAGATACTCCATCGGTTTCTTTGATGTTTGGTTCGTAAAATGTCAGCAAATGCGGATCCGTGTTTCAACTTAACGTCCTCAAATGTCTCGTTTAGAGATTTTCACTTTACGTCACAGGGGAAAGAAATCAGGAAGAGTCACATTTAAGAAGCTGGAATCAGAGAATTTGGACTTTTCTTCTTAAAAAATGACGTTAGCGTGAAGCTACGTCACCTGTCGCTAAAGCCGATTTAACCACCTGCAATAAAAACCACAAACGAACCGAAATCACCACAAAGAGGCAAAAGAATTACTGTAGGGATGCAAAATGACCACGAAGAGACGCAAACTGACCGCAAAGAGATGCAAAATGACCGCAAAGAGATTCAAAATGACCACAGAGACGCAAACTGACCGCAAAGAGATGCAAACTGACCACGCAGAGATGCAAAATGACCACAAAGAGACGCAAACTGACCACGCAGAGATGCAAAATGACCACAAAGAGACGCAAACTGACCACGCAGAGATGCAAAATGACCACGCAGAGATGCAAAATGACCACAGAGAGATGCAAAATGACCACGAAGAGATGCTAAATGACAGGAAATAGACATTAAACAACCTCAAAGCGACAAAAAACGACTATAGGGATGCAAAATGACCACGAAGAACACCCACACACACACACGCACACAGGCCCGAAATACACACATGCACAAACAGATAGTCGCCAACAGCTCGAGTTTGCAAACGTCAGCGTGTGTGTTTCCGTCCACGGAGCGGTGAATGTTCCACTTCCTGTCTCTTCCAGACAAGTGCTGGAGGTGATGGCTGCGGCGAGGGGGGAGGAGCCGCTGGAGCTCGCCAACGCCGTCTACAACAGCACCGTCAAGCTCTTCTTCAGCTGAGTGTGTGTGTGTGTGTGTGTGTGTGTGTGTGTGTGTGTGTGTGTGTGTGTGTGTGTGTGTGTGTGTGTGTGTGTGTGTGTGTGTGTGTGTGTGTGTGTGTGTGTGTGTGTGTGTGTGTGTGTGTGTGTGTGTGTGTGTGTGTGTGTGTGTGTGTCCTATCTTCTTAAGTAAAAAAAAAAAAAGATTTTTCATGTGTTTTTTTATTTATTCGTCATTTTCTGTGTTTGAAGAAGAATTCCTTTTATTTATTATTATTCAGGTTACACACACACACACACACACACACACACACACACACACACACACACACACACACACACACACACAAAATATTTGTTTAAAAAAAAAAACAACATAAAGGAGCCTGTTGCAGTTATCAGTGAGTATCATTTGGCTAAAATAATTAATACATTTATGAAGATAATCAGTCGTTTTGGTCTTCGTCGGTTAAGATTTATTTAATCTATTAAAAGAAAATGTAAGTTTGTTTTCTGCTGAATGAGTTTTTTTTAAAGAAACTGGTAAAAACAAGATTTAAAGTGTCTTTTTATGTGATTATTTATGGATAAACTCAATTAAACAGATTTTTTAAATTAAAGTAACTAATAAATTAATTAATAAAATTAATAAATTACATTTTTCCAGCCCAAAAATGTGTGTTTTATCCTGCAAATAATAACAAATAACTCAGAATAACAACAGGAAAAAATTAAGTGTTTGTGAAAAACTGTTACGTCAGCTGTCACGCCCTCTGACGCCGGATGTGACGTCACGCTACGTCGGAACCAACTACCCTGGCAACTTGTGCGGTGTTCCCGGAGCAACCGAGGCCGCAGGACATGGACGGTTCAAAGATATCCTGACCCTTCCCCGGGACACCAGACGGAGACGGGACCCGCAGCGGGGATCCGGAGGGAGGAGACACCGGCCGACAGGAGGCGACAGCCCGACGTTCAACACCCGGAGACCGGCGGAGGAGAAGCAACAGGAGGGGGAGCTGCGCGGACATGGCGGCGGACAGGTTCACACACATCAAATAACAACCAGGCGAAGGAGACGAAGACGACAGGCGGCGGCTGCTGGGGGGACTTTACACGGACAACCGGGGCTGCCCAGGACGCTGAGCCCTCCACGGAAGCCGGCATGGCGTCCTCTCCAGCCCGGCTCGGCCAGCAGGCCTTAGCGGTGCTCGATGTGGCGCTGCGAGTGCCCTGTATCTTTATTATCGACGCCATTTTTAACTCTTACTACGACCCTGGTTCGGGATCATGGGCCGGGACCACGGGGAAGGTGCTGGTCCGAGTCACGGGTGAGTGTTTGTGCTAAAGGGGCCCAACAGGAGCCTCCGAGTGATGTAAACAACACCCAACTGACAGCTAACGTTAGCCACCTGACGTTAGCCGTGACGTCAGCGTGGAGATACGTCACCTGTCGCACCGACTAAAGCCGATTTAACCACCTGCGTTAGAAACGACCCAAAACTACCACAGAGAGGCAGATAACGACTGTAGGGATGCAAAATGACAGGAAATGGATATAAACAACATCAAAGAGGCAAAATAAATGACTGTAGGGATGCAAAACGACCACGAAGAGATGCAAACTGACCACGAAGAGACGCAAAATAACCACAAAGAGGCAGACAACGACTGTAGGGATGCAAACTGACCACGAAGAGATGCAAAATGACTAAAAGTGGACATAAAATGACCACAAAGAAGCAAATAACGACTATAGGGATGCAAAATGACCACGAAGAGACGCAAAATAACCACAAAGAGGCAGACAACGACTATAGGGATGCAAAATGACCACGATGAGATGCAAAATGACCACGAAGAGATGCAAAATGACCACGAAGAGATGCAAACTGACCACGAAGAGATGCAAACTGACCACGAAGAGGTGCAAAATTACAGAAAATAGACATAAAACAACCACAAAGAAGCAAATAACGACTATAGGGATGCAAAATAACAGGAAATAGACATAAACAACCACAAAGAGGCAAAAAAAAAAATGACTGTAGGGATGCAAAATGACCACGAAGAGACTCAAAATAATCACAAAGAGGCAGATAATGACTGTAGGGATGCTGAATGACAGGAAACACACATAAAACAACCTCAAAGAGACAAAATACAACTATAGGGATGCAAAATAACAGGAAATGGATATAAACAACCACAAAGAGGCAAAAAAATGACTGTAGGGATGCAAAATGACCACGAAGAGATGCAAAATGACCACGAAGAGATGCAAACTGACCACGAAGAGATGCAAAATGACAGGAAATAGACATAAAACAACCACAAAGAGACAAAAAACAACTATAGGGATGCAAAATAACAGGAAATGGATATAAACAACCACAAAGAGGCAAAAAAATGACTGTAGGGATGCAAAATGACCACGAAGAGATGCAAAATGACCACGAAGAGATGCAAACTGACCACGAAGAGATGCAAACTGACCACGAAGAGATGCTAAATGACAGGAAATAGACTTAAAACAATTATACGGATGCAAAATGATCACGAAGTGATGCAAAATGACAGGAAATGGATATAAACAACCACAAAGAGGCAAAAAAATGACTGTAGGGATGCAAAATGACCACGAAGAGATGCAAAATGACCACGAAGAGATGCAAAATGACCACGAAGAGATGCTAAATGACAGGAAATAGACTTAAAACAATTATACGGATGCAAAATGATCACGAAGTGATGCAAAATGACAGGAAATGAAGATCTGGAAACAAAGCCACGCATCGCCATGACGTCATCAATGCGTGTGACGTGTTACGGCGTGATGACGTATAGGCAGCAAGAAGCATTCTCCGAGGCCCAGGTAGTGTGAGTACAAACAGGCCTGGAGGGGGGGACAAGGGCCCTAAAGCACGGGGCGCGGGACGGAGGAACAGTGGGAGGGCGCCCTAAATGATCTAAAGTCATTAAATCGAGTTCAAATGCTTAAACCGTGTTTGCGGTTTCACAGCCTGATGTGCTTTAAGTTTTCTTTTTACGGACTTTCCACTCACAACTCGTAAAAACACATCGTGTGAACGAACATTTGAATGATTGTGACCAACATTACACATTTCTGTGCCTCAAGCTTGAACCTCGTCCACGTTAATCACAGCTGCACAAAGCAGAGCGCGGTGAAGCTTCTCTCCGCGGAGGGTTTCAGAAACACCCACCTGCTGACGTGACTCTGCTGCTGTGCAGAGCGTGGACCTTTGAACGGCTCAGGCCTGCTGGTGTTGGCCAAGAGCTCTGGGTTTGGAAATAAGGTGCGTTTCAAAGTGGGTCAGGGCGCCGTCTCATGTTTCCTCTTAATGTTTACGAGCACACAAACCTCGGGAAGTGTTTACCTGACAACAACAACAACAACAACAACAACAAGACGAGGGAGAAAAGTGCTCAGAAGTGAAACAAATCAACATGTGAACAATGATGTTTGAATAAATCCAAGTGAATGCATCCACAAACGCCTCTTTGATAACGAAGTTCAGGCATTTTAAGGTGAAATAGGCGTCACCGTGACAACAGAAGAAGCAAACTCGGCTGGTTTTGTTTCCTGAGTGAAGGAGAAAGAAGAAAAGTTTCAGAAAAGACCAAAATATTCACTTTTTATTCGCCCGTTTGTTATTTTCTCACAGGAGAGAAAAGTAACTTTCAGATGTCACATTGGAGTCGATTACTAACATCAAGACAAACACAAATGTTTTTTTTAAAATAGTTTGTTCACACGGTCAAACGGGTGTAATCTAATCAGGTATGAGCTCATTTTCATAAATACCACAGTGGATCTAAACATTGGGTATAAACAGGTGCAAACGTAACCACCTGCATTAAAAACCACAATAATAACATAAAACAACCCCACAGAGACGAAAAAACGACTATAGGGATGCAAAATGACCACGAACAGTAAAAGACTTCATGTTAAGGTCTAAAATGACCCTGTTAGGGCGCCCTCCCACTGTGCCTCCGTCCCGTGCCCCGTGCTTTAGGGTCCTTGTCCCCCCCTCCAGCCCCGGTTGTACTCACACTACCTGGGCCTCGGAGAATGCTTCTTGCTGCCTATACGTCATCACGCCGTAACACGTCACACGCATTGATGACGTCATGGAGATGCGTGGCTTTGTTTCCGAATCTTTCCGTAGACCTCAGAGTTTTTGTGCGTCTTGTCGACTGTTTTTGAATCTTTTCATCGACCAAATCTGCAGTAAACACTCCACCTCCGCATCACACCAACGTGAACCTTTCACCGCCATTGTTTGAAATGTCCGCGCATGGTCCCTCCTTCTTTTTTCTACGTCCCAACAGGCGCACAGGAAATGACCTCAGAACCGCCGTAGGCCTCGTGCTCGTACACGTGCACACGCTCGTGCTCGTACAATTGCAAACGTGCTTTACAAAAGCCCACCACTCTCAGACGGGCCGTGGACGGCCAGCTGGCCGCAGTTATGCGCGGAGCGGTTGCAGTCACACTGGTCAAACGCACCAGGCTTTACCCGTAAAACCTGTTTTGGCGCGGCGCGGAGGGACAGTGTGAGTGCGCCCTTAGTCAACATGAGCAGTAACACATGGAGGCTGGACTCTCAGGGTTCGTGCAGCTGCTGGAAAACCTCAAATGCTTAAATGTTCGGTTTGAAAAGTGCTTAAATTTTGGATTAAGTGCAAATTATATCTTTCACAACAAATCGCTAATTACATTTTGTATCCCTCTGGTGTAATGGAAGACTTTTAGTTGTTTATAACATAATAACATCACTTTAAACAGGATTTTAATTTAAAAACAAGTGAATTTGAGTTTGTTTAATGTGTTTGTAGAAATCTGAAACTGTGAGGAGCTGGAAAAGCTTCAACTGGACCTTGAAAGTGTTTGAAAGTGCTTGCATTTGACTCTGTAACGGTGCAGGGACCCTGTACCTTAAAGCAGCCTGTACGCTCCTCACACCGGGGTCACAGCAGGTTGGATCTGGCTCCTGTAGACGACTGAGAACCATTAATTTATCCTGCACACGAAACAAAAGCACACGATAAACACAGAAATGACCTTTAGTCTCCTGCACTCTCCTTAAACACACTCACCCCCGTCTCTGCTATGGTAATTAATAATAAAGGCTCGTTTAAAGTCATAATAATCACATAATGACATAAGTTCACTGCACACACTCTGATGAGTCAGCGTAATCTTTACAAAGGTGATCCGCGGTTAACGTCGCCCCGGACTGAAGCTTCTACGTCAGAGGTCAAAGTGCCGCGGAGAGAGTCGAGTGATAAGAGAGATAATCACTTTACTGATTTAAAGTTAAAAACTGCTGTAACGTCGTGATGCTGCTGCTGGTTTAACCCTCGTCTTGGTGTTTGTCGCAGCTCGAGGTCGTTCTGCGTACGGGCTTTGAAGTCCAAAGATTAAAGGAGTTGGCGTGCGCGTTATACACGTTAAACGACCTCCTCTGGGAGTTCATTCACCCTGGGTTTCCCCCGGTCTTTGTAAAACATGAACAAATACAGACGGAGAATGAACGCCACAGAACTTTGTTTCTCTGCTCACTTTGACAGAGACTCTCTCTTTTTTAAGGGCGCCCTCCCACTGTGCCTCCGTCCCGTGCCCCGTGCTTTAGGGTCCTTGTCCCCCCCTCCAGGCCCGTTTGTACTCACACTACCTGGGCCTCGGAGAATGCTTCTTGCTGCCTATACGTCATCACGCCGTAACACGTCACACGCATTGATGACGTCAAAAACTGAGTCCGAGGCTCGTATTTCTAAAACGCCGCAGTGGCAGGTTCGCCGTTGTTCGAACCTGCCACTGCGGCGTTGTGGAAATACGAGGCTCGGACCCAGAAATCATACTTTGAAAGTTCGTTACGTAACGATTTAACCTCCAGGAGTGAAGAAGAAGGCGATTCACACAGAGACGGTGACAGGAGAGACAGCGAGATTCAGGCGCAGCACTCGTGTTTGTGAGCAGATTAAGATCCGGCGCCATGGTCGCGCTGAGGAACCCCAGACTATCTCTGGACCCGGTTCTCCTGACCCAGGGTCCAGGGTGTGTTTGCTGTACTTTGCCCCGGTGCCCGTTCCAGGATTGAGGGATTACAGCTCTGCAGGTTGATTGTTTTCCTCGTAATCTCGTTTGTGTTTCGGGCGCTCGTGCCACTCTCTCTGAGAACCACGTTCACAAACACACACATTTTAGCGAGCTTCCAATCAGACAGTGTTCATGTTCTCGTCTGTGTGATCAGAGATGATGATCTTCACTAACCGCGTCTCCGTCGTGTCCCAGGTGTCCTCATCTCCAGCGTGGTGCTGCTGCTCTCCCAGAAGGCCTTGTTCAAGTTCTACACCCTCTTCTTCGCCGTCCTCCTCGGCATGTCGGCGGTCCTCATCAACTACTACGCCACCTCCCACATAGACTTCTACAGCGCCTACTACAAAGCGGCGCTGGGGTTCAGACTGATGCCCAGAAACGGGCCCACGCTGTGGCTGGGCGTGGCCGCGGTGCAGCTCGTTTTCGGAGTGGGCTACGTGTTCCTGCTCAACCTCCAGTCGGTGTTCGCCGCGCTGGTGGTCCTGGACATCATGATCCCTCTGTGGGGGCTCATGATCGAGCTGCCCGCAGACGTCCGGCAGATGGTGGCCGTGTTCTCGGGCCTGGCGCTGGCTCTCAACACGGCCGTGTGCCTGGCCATGAGGCTCAAATGGTTCTACTACTCCTGCCGGTACGTCTACCTGCTCGTACGGCACATGTACAGGATCTACGGGCTCCAGCTGCTGCTAGAGGACACGTGGAAGAGGATCCGGTTCCCTGACGTGCTGCGGGTGTTCTGGCTGACCCGGGTCACCGCCCAGGCGCTGATCCTGGTCTACGTGGTGCGGGCAGTGAGGAGGGAGAGCGGGGACGCCACAGGTGGTGCCACGGACGGGAGCTCCGACTCTCAGGTGAGAACCATTCAGTCTGCTTTGAATCAGGCGACCTTCCCTCTAGAATCCTTAAGAGGCCGTTTCTAAAGGTCTGTAGACGCACTGTGAGTTTTAGATGTGTTTATTTTTGTATGTGCGAGCAGCCAGGAGGAGAGACGCTACACATCTATAAACTATAAGTGTGATTGTTGCAGCAGGGGATTGTGACGCAGGATTAATCGAATGAATAAATGCAGTTAATCAAATAAAAATCCTCGTTATGAAGCTGGAAATACTGACAAAAACGTCCTTAAGTTCATAATTATAAGTGTCCCTACAGGTGTTCCATCCTTTGACCAGTGTGACTGTGGGAAACGTATTAAATGCATTCTGTAAACGTAACCACCTGCATTTAAAACAACCCAAACGACACAAAATGACCACGAAGAGATGCAAAATGACAGAACGTGGACACAAACAACCAAAGAACGACTATAGGGATGCAAAATGACCACGAAGAGATGCAAAATGACAGAAAATAGACATGAAACAACCACAACAACGACTATAGGGATGCAAAAGGACCCCGAAGAGATGCAAAATGACAGACAATAGAAACAATTCAACCACAAAAATGACTATAGAGATGCAAAATGACAGAAAATAGTCATAAAACAACCACGTAAACAACTACAGGGATGTAAAATGACCACAAAGTGATGCAAAATGACAGAAAATAGACATAAAACGACCACAAAAACGACTATAGGGATGCAAAATGACCACGAAGAGATGCTAAATGACTGTAAATAGACATAAAACAACCTCAAAGCGGCATGAATTCTGTGTGGTTCTATAAAGGTCCTTTAAAAAGTCTCATTACTGCAGAAACCTGTTAAATGCACTTACAGAGGGACACTGCAGCAGACACCATATGAAGCGGCGTGGTTCTGTTTCTCTCAGAGGCAGAATTCAGCCCGATGCTAAGATCGTTTCAGTGTAAAGCAAGTTCTGACCCGTGTGACCCAACTGTTTCCAGGGCTACCTGCTGAGCTGGGACGTGTTCTGGGATCTGACCAGTAACCTGATCATCTCGGGCTGCGACTCCACGCTCACCGTGCTGGGGATGAGCGCCGTCATCTCCTCCGTCGCGCACTACCTCGGCCTCAGCATCCTGGCCTTCATCGGTAAGACGGGCGACGGTGATCTTTGACAACTTTAAGGTCTTTAACAGGCTGTTCCAGGATCTGTTTTAGTGAAGCTATTGGTGTCATATAAAACTACATGACCCAAGGAATCCATCAGGGAGGGAGACACTGACTGTCCCTTGACCTCTGACCTCCAGGGTTCTCTGGGTATCCACAAGTCTCCCCTTTACAGACACGCCCACTTTATGGTAATCCAGACATCATTCATTCATCTTCAGCCTCTTGTCCCTGTCTGGGTCGCGGGGGGCTGGAGTCGATCCCAGCTGGCATCAGGCGTGAGGCGGGGTCCACCCTGGACAGGACGCCAGTCTATCACAGGACACATAGAGACGAACAGAGACAGACAACCATTCACACCTACGGGTGATTTAGAGTCATCAATGAACCGAACACCTGCACGTCTTTGGACTGTGGGAGGAAACCGGAGAACCCGGAGAAAACCCACGCAGACACGGGGAGAACATGCAAACTCCACACAGAAGGGCCCCAGCCGGGATTCAAACCAGGGACCTTCTTACTGTGAGGCGACAGTGCTAACCACCACACCACCGTGTAGTCAGTTTGGGTTAAATACACCCAGTTTTTGCACGTTTTCAGACATAAATTTGAAATAGTTGCATTAAAATAACAGCTGGAGATGGAGACAGCTGGCATCACTCATCAGGGCGTCTCCGGCTAAACCTATTGTAACACTTGTGCAGACTGGGCTCCGTAAACTGTGTTGAGGGTCATAAACTGGGTCTGACTGTGAAGCTGAGACTCTTGTGGATTCACTGAGCCCAGGTGTCGTCATGTGTGATGATGCTGTTCCCCATAGGGGACATTTTTCTAACCTCACTGTGACCGTCCCTTAATATACTGAATGTTAACCCCTGATGTCTCACTCTGACCTGTCAGGTTCCACGGAGGAGGAGGACAAGCGTCTGGGCTTCGTGGCTCCCGTCCTGTTCTTCATCCTGGCCCTGCAGACCGGCCTCAGCAGCCTGGACCCGGAGGAACGCCTGGTAGGTCACCGCGGGGTTCGGGCCTCCAGCTCCCCGGTGGATTTACAGACCACAGCACTGAGTCGTGTTTAATTAGGGACCGAAGGAGGAGACGAGGAAGCACGCGGATTTGATTTGATTTGATGCCGAACATGTTTCTGACGCTTTCACCTCCTTTGTTCCTACTTTTCTTTTCTCTTGACTTTACTTTTTGTGTTTCCTTGTTGATTTATTATTATTTCCTCATCGATCTCTCGTCAGTCCTCGGTCGAGTCTGTGTCATCGTTGATATAGTCTTCTTCTATCGGCGTGCTGCCGTTTTGAGTCCCCCACTCGTCTGTGTCGTACTCTATGCTGTCGTTGTCCTCCAGGAGCTCGTTGTCCAAGTCCGCCGCTGCCCCTGCGACCTGGACGCCGGCCGCCGCTCCATCGTCCGGCGGCTCGGCGGCCGGCTGTCCGTGCGGGTTTTCCCCCGGTGCCGGCGGGGCCGCGGCGGCCACGTCCTGCGGCGGCCACGTCCTGCGGCGCCGCGTAGCCCCCGTTGTTGTTGGAAAAGGCGTCTCTGTCCCGGCTCTCGTCCTCGACGTAAACTCTCTGATGGCACATGGGACACGTGTCCTGGATGTAGAGCCACTTCCTCAGGCACAGCGCGTGGAAGTAGTGGTGGCAGGGCGTGATGCGGGCCGAGGTGGCGAACTCCTGGTAACACGTCCTCGATGTCCCTCAGCTGGTCCCCGCGCATCTCCGGTAGCGAGTTGATCTTCTCGACGGCCGTGCGGCGGTTGATGAAGGTCTTCCAGCCGTTCCTGGCTGACTGAGGAAGCACGCAGATTTGATTTGAAGCTTTCACCTACTTTGCTCGTACTTTTCTTTTCTCTTGACTTTACTTTTTGTGTGTTTCCTCATCGTGTGTAATTATTCCCAGTGAGTGTTGCTCTGGGGGATTTTTTAATATATTTTTATCGCACACCTGCACGCCGTTGCACCTTATTTGATAAACAGTGTTTGCGTATTAAATCCATTATTAAAGGCAGCAGAGAGGTGCAGCAGAGAGGTGGAGCAGAGAGGTGCAGCAGAGAGGTGCAGCAGGGAGGTGCAGCAGGGAGGTGCAGCAGAGAGGTGCAGCAGAGAGGTGCAGCAGAGAGGTGCAGCAGAGAGGTGCAGCAGAGAGGTGCAGCAGAGAGGTGCAGCAGAGAGGTGCAGCAGGGAGGTGCAGCAGGGAGGTGCAGCAGAGAGGTGCAGCAGAGAGGTGCAGCAGAGAGGTGCAGCAGAGAGGTGCAGCAGAGAGGTGCAGCAGGGAGGTGCAGCAGGGAGGTGCAGCAGAGAGGTGCAGCAGAGAGGTGCAGCAGAGAGGTGCAGCAGAGAGGTGCAGCAGAGAGGTGCAGCAGAGAGGTGCAGCAGGGAGGTGCAGCAGAGAGTGACAGCAGATAGGTGCAGCAGAGAGGTGCAGCAGAGAGGTGCAGCAGGGAGGTGCAGCAGAGAGGTGCAGCAGGGAGGTGCAGCAGAGAGGTGCAGCAGAGAGGTGCAGCAGAGAGTGACAGCAAAACTCCCTGGCAGGACTTTAACTGTGGTGCTTCGTGCTCGACGTCCTAACCCCTAATCCACGGGGACTTAACGTCTTATTTTAACTTCTAATTGGCGTTAAATAGCTCTTAGACTTTCTTACATGTAAGCTGATGAAACATGCAGGCACCTTGAACCCATAACGTGGAAAACATCCTGTTCCGGCTGATGTGTTATAAAGAAACACTACGATTAAGCGTTTTATATTATATATTATATATTTTATATATTTGATCTGTTTGGTTTGAAGGTCCGTCTGAGCCGGAACATGTGCCTCCTGCTGACGGCCATCCTGCACTTCATCCACGGCATGACCGACCCCGTCCTGATGTCCCTCAGCGCCTCGCACGTCTCCTCTGTTCGCCGCCATTTCCCCGTCCTGCTGGTGTCGGTGGCGCTCTTCGTGCTCCCGGTGGCGCTCAGCTACGCACTCTGGCACCACTACGCCCTCAACACCTGGCTCTTCGCTGTCACCGCCTTCTGCGTGGAGCTCTGCCTCAAGGTGAGGACGGAGAAGCTGCTGTCACACTCGGTCTGAGCGTTACAGCGTTTGAGCGTACACAATAACATGACGTCATCATTTCATCAAACCCGTTTAGTTAAATTTTGTGTAATTTCCTGTGGTCATCTGGATTTAATGCAGTCACACGTGTGTAAATACAACTATAAGTGCCGTTCAGCAGCAGCAGAGTAACAGGAGTCATGTCTCACGCGACAAGACGATAGCGGAGGGTGTGGCACGCACACAAAAGGTGCGTTTCCATCGGGGTTGAATACCCAGAATGAGGCAGGTCCAGGGAGAGCAGGGCCGTATTTCTCCCCTAAGAGAAGCCCGGTTACTGATTGGAAGCGGGATGTGACGCGTGTGCATTTGACGCCACAACAACACGGTGAAGTAGAGTAGACACTTTGACCCAGTGGTGAAGAAGAACGCAACACAGAAAATGATCTTTGCTGGGGCTTGTTAAATGAGTGCTGCAGCGGCCGGGTTGGATTCTGATCTGCGGCCCTTTACTTAGTGCTCTCTCTGTCTCTCTCTCTGTCTCTCTCGCTGCCTCTCTCTCTGTCTCTCTCTCTGTCTCTCTCTCTGTCTCTCCCCCCCCATTTTCACACACACACACATACGCACACGCACACACACACACCGTACGCATACTACTGTGTCTGTCAACAAACACTTTTACAGCGCCCAGAATCTTTAAGGTGGAATGTTTTCTTTCACGTTACTTGTCCATAAGTTGTTGTTGATGTTGTGAATCATTCGTGCCACCTTAAATCAAACTGCAACTACTCAGTATTTCTCACTTGGGGGAAGAAGCGAACCAGCGCTCCTGTGTCACTGATCAGCTGATCACCGGCGATCCAAACCCAGTCAGAGTGGTACGTCACCTCCGGAGTCTCCTAAATCCCTCTGGGGCCTTTTTTTGGAATGGAAACACGGCGAGTGAACATCCATTTGAGAGGGCGTGGCACATTTGACCCTAACGGAAACGCACCTGTAGCTGTGGTGCTAACACCGGTGTTGTCACAAGTTTTCATAACGGGTAGGAAGATGTCCTCACTGCGGCGTCCCCGCCTGTAAGATCATCTCATTAACAGTGTTCCTAACCCTCTCTCAGCTGGTTGGCTGGTGTCCCGTCCTCGGTTTTCAGTATCTAACTTGTGTCCCTGGCTGCAGGTGGTGGTGTCGCTGACGGTCTACGGCCTCTTCATGGCGGACGGCCTCTCCAACGTCCTGTGGGAGAAGCTGGACGACTACGTCTACTACGTCCGCTCCACGGGCAACATCATCGAGTTCCTGTTCGGAGTCATCATGTTCGGGAACGGCGCCTACACCATGATGTTCGAGTCGGGCAGCAAGATCCGCGCCTGCATGATGTGCCTGCACGCGTACTTCAACATCTACCTGCAGGCCAAGAACGGCTGGAAGACCTTCATCAACCGCCGCACGGCCGTCAAGAAGATCAACTCGCTGCCGGAGATGCGCGGGGACCAGCTGAGGGACATCGAGGACGTGTGCGCCATCTGTTACCAGGAGTTCGCCACCTCGGCCCGCATCACGCCCTGCCACCACTACTTCCACGCGCTGTGCCTGAGGAAGTGGCTCTACATCCAGGACACGTGTCCCATGTGCCATCAGAGAGTTTACGTGGAGGACGAGAGCCGGGACAGAGACGCCTTTTCCAACAACAACGGGGGCTACGCGGCCCCGCAGGACGTTGACGCCGCGCCCCAGCCAGCGGGGGAAGACCCGCACGGACAGCCGGCCGCCGAGCCGCCGGACGATGGAGCGGCGGCCGGCGTCCAGGTCGCGGGGGCAGCGGCGGACTTGGACAACGAGCTGCTGGAGGACAACGACAGCATAGAGTACGACGAAGACGAGTGGGGGACTCAAAACGGCAGCACGCCGATAGAAGAAGACTATATCAACGATGACACAGACTCGACCGAGGACTGACGAGAGATCTATAGAAATAAATAAGTTTATCTTTATTATATTTAAGTTAAAAATAATTATAAGACACGACAGCATCTTAATTTGTTCTTGAAAAAAAAAACGTCAGGGATGTCATTCACTTTTTTCTTCTTGTTTCTTTTCGTTTGATTTTGAGTTTGGGTTTTACTCAATAAGGGCTCGAGGGAAGAGTAGCTGCTGCTCTCACTCTGTGTGCGTGTGTGTGTGTCCGTGTCCGTGTCCGTGTGTGTGTGTACGGGCTGCATGTGTAGACCAAAAACTCACACTGTTGTTATAATGTTATCCCAGATAGATCGGGGATCCTGATCTTACGCCGTGGGCGCGGCCGCTTCTTCGCACCGTTTTCTTTCTCGACGCCTCAAAAGCTGAAACACGTCCGTGAGTTCGTCAAGTCGGGCGAAGCACGCGTTGAGCACGCTGCGGAAATAGTTTTTCCTTCAAAGAGTCACATCACGACGTTGTTTTTGTTCTGACACTTATGCAGCCCCACCGTGTATTAGTGTGCATGCGTAAGGAAGCTTGTGTGTGTGTGTGTGTGTGTGTGTGTGTGTAAGGAAGTGTGTGTGTGTGTGTGCGCGCCCGTCGACATGTAATGTGCTAGACAAGGTGGTAAAGATGCAGTCTGCGTCCCCTGGCAGCGTGTTAAAGGGGGAACGCCGGAGTGTGTTCGCGTATGAACGACGAAACTGTGGAGCCACTCGACAAACTCGAGCTTTTAATCTGAAAGTCAGGATTTAAGAGTTCGTTAAAAAAAAAAGAAGCAACAACAGTTTGAAACCTGCTGCCATTACTTTCTCCAGCTTTTTTAATTCTGCCAAAAATGATTGGTTAACAGCCTCCGGGGGAGGGGGCTGCTTTGTTTTGATGATTCGCATTAGAGGAGCTGAAATGTGATGAAACTTCCTCAGATGTGACGAAGCAAACGTTTAAAGTCCGGTGCAAAATCATCCCATGGTCTTTTTCAGCACTTACAAACAACAGCTAACAGTGGTTAGCTCGGGGCAGCACGGTGAAGGCATTCAAAGGTCTTTTTTAACCACTAATGCTGCTGAAAATAACAGCAAACCTCTGCAGCAGCATGAGAAGAGTCCCTACACACAAAACAAAGCAGCAACAGCGTAGTTAGTGAAGCCAGAGTTTATTAAAAGAGTGTTTTAAAGACTTACCTACTGGCCCCTGCACCAGCTCCTCTCATAGTAAAGTCCATTACAGTGGATTACCAAAGTCAATCCCAAAGGAAGGAGCCCATTGGTGCTTTGTTGTGTGTGTAGGGACTCTTCTCATGCTGCTGCAGAGGTTTGCTGTTATTTTCAGCAGCATTAGTGGTTAAAGAAGACCTTTGAATGCCTTCACCGTGCTGCCCCGAGCTAATCACTGTTAGCCACGTCCGGCTGTTAGCATCTCTCCTAATAGTTTATCCACAGCAGCTTATTTGATGAATGTAAGTGCAGAAACAGACCATGGGATGATTTTGCGTCGGAGTTAAACTTGGACTCCCACGTCTGATCAGCTGTTTCCTGTCGGCGTCTTCTCATGAGCTCGTCTTCGTCTCCGAAACATGAACGAAACTTTCTGACATGAAGGGAAAATGGAGTCAAACTCCTGAAGACCTCTCTGCTTTTTTCTCTCGTAGATTTCTTGAGATGAACGAAGTGACTTTAGTTTAGTTTCGGGTTCTCAACCCTCGACTTCTTCTTCCGCGGTTTCCTCGAGCATCGCAGCCGCGTGGAGCCTGCGACGCCAATGTACGACCGGCTTTAGTCGCTCCACATCTGTTTTGAATTTTCTCAATTTGCAAAAAACTCGCTTTAAGACTCGAATAGAAACTCGAGGCTCGCGGCGAAACATCGATTAGCGGTCCACTGGAGAAACGCAGCGCTCTCAAATCCTGACTCGCAGATCGAACGCTGCTCCAGTTTGTGTCTCACGTGTTCGACGTACCTGTCCTTCTCAAAGATGAATGAATGAATAACTTCAGCGGAGTATTCGCGAACGTGTCCGGGGAGAGAGAGAGCGAAGGCGGGAGAGCGACGCCGTCTCCTGCCGACCAGAGCAAAGCTGAGAGGTGTGTGTGTGTGAGTGTGTGTGTGTGTGTGAGACTCTTCGGAAAACAAAACAAAGCGTGACTTGCTACTGTAATCGCTGATATACCTCTCTCATTACTTACTACTGGTCTCTTGTGCGACCTCGCTCACATTCGTGTACGTTATTGTACATAAAATAAAACAAACGTGCACAATTTCTCCCCTTAGGACAAGAGAAGAGTTTGTTTTCACGCCACTTTTTCTGTCGCTAACGCAGATTTCCGTATTCCCCTTCACACGAATCAGTGTTTAGTTTCGCGCCGGTGTTCCAAAAAACAGGGTGAGATGACGGCTGCTCGCAAAGTCTAGAGAGGAGTTGCCACTTGATTTGCGTGCGGGTCACTGGTCTGGGTCTACGGAGAGCACGGGGGGTCACGTCATTCGCTAAATGCACCTTTTTCTGTTTGTAATCACTGGTACGGACCGTAGCGCTCTCCGCTGTGAAGGCTCAAACTGTGCTTCTGGTCTCAGGGTCCCTCCGCGGCGCTCGAAGAGTATTTTTAATAACGAAATCACTTCAAAATGTCGAGGAGCTGCGGAAAAGCCCCGGAAATCGACGCCGGTTCCTCTTCTCTGTCCAAAGCCTCGATGTCTTCACGGGACGTAACGCGGTTCGATCACCGCGGGTGAGAAAAGACGCAGTCGTGTCGATCGATCTGCGGTATTTATCATGTTCAGCTACATCCGCAGACACTGATCTGAAACTCGTAAACTACTGGAAGGAAAGAACGACCCGGAGAATGTTCTGGGAGAGGTCTCCGCTCTGAATCTGTATTGAGACGCTTTGGAGCACAACTCCCCCCAGTGTTACGCTGTTTAGACTTCCGCAGCCTGAACGTCTTAAGGGTTTGAACCCGCGATCATTACTGTTGTAATTAACCGGTGGCAGGAAACGAGCCGCAGTGAATCCGTGACGCCGTCGTCGTCGTCGATTATGATGATGGCGACAACGAGAGAGAGCGACGCCTCTGGTTCGATTGGAAAGCTGTGCTTTTTGAGGCGTGTCGTGATGAAGGACGGTTGGTTTCCATCGTTGTGAAAAGGTGAAAGCTGTTTCATTTTGCCTTTTGTTTTAAAAAGAGATTTATGTAAATAAAATCATCTTTGATATGTACCTCTGGACTGTCTCTCAAATATCACCAACGTCACTTTTGAATCAGAGGAAGCTGCTGAATTTAACACACACACACACTTCACACACACACACACACACACACACAGGAGGACGGGGTTCAGTGTGTGGACCAGCAGATGGCCCCATTGCCACGCTCTGAGTCCAGAGTCTGGAGGTTTCTCAGTCGAGCCGCAGTAACAAACTTATTTTATTATGTTAAATGGATCTGAAACAACTCGTTTAGACTGGAACTAATTATTCTTTATGTTCTGAACAGAAACTCAAACCTCAGTCAAAATCTGTGAGAACAGGCTGAACTTTCAGGGGTCATCACAGATAATAGTGTCACACACACACACACACGCAGACACACACACGTGACTAAAACAGGCAACCCGAAGGAAATAATTGTTTCAATCCAAAGGTGGGAAAAGATCAGAGTGACAATAAGCATAAAAACATCAATCAAATCAAAATAAAGCATAAAATAATTCAAACAATGAACTAAATGTGAGAGAATGAATGTGCTATATACATTTATTTATTATTATTTATTTTAAATATTAATTGATTAATAACCATATTCATGATTATTATAACCATTATTATTCTTACTGTTATTAATATTATTTATTATTATTATCATTATTACGGATATTATTATTTTTACTGTTATCATCATCATACTTTTTCTTATTATTATTATTATTTATTATTATTATTATCATTATTATTATTATCTAGTATTCCCATATTTAGCCTGCTTTATGTCTTGTTTTATATTTTCATTTATAATCACAGCAACATATTTGAATTACTAACTAGAATTAAATATTTAATTTACATAATTGTTTCTATTCTAGAATTATTACAATTATTGTTTCTATTATTATTTAACCGGCAGTTTATATTTGATCGTAGTCTTTCACAGACTTCCTTCTGCTTCTCACTTTACTTATATAATTAAATTAATGTTTTAATTTACAGTGATAAATCATAACAAAAGTGTCTCAGGACACTCAGAGAGGGTCAAGACCACACTGTGACTAATCCATGAACTACAGAGCCACAACAATTCCCCCATGAGCAGCAAATCTGCACATATATTTATTTAAAAACAGCTTTTTTTTACATTTACACACACAGGCTGATATTTACTACAGAAAAAACTGCATTTATACTTTATTTTATTCCTCTCTGCGCGTGCATGTAGATCACAGACTATAAAAAAATATAGATGCACATGTTAGTTATGACCGGAAGTTTCCTCTCTTATTTTGAAAGCCGCCGCCGGAAGCTCGCCTTGACAGTTGAGCTCTTCTTCTTCTTCGGCTTCAGCTCGAAGTTTGGGATTCAACTCTTCGCCGCCGGGAGCCGAAACACCATGAGACCGACGAAGAGACGACATGTTCGGCTGCTCCGCGGTTAAACGGAGCTTCAGAGGGAACCGGGGAACACCAACGGTCCGTCCGTTACTCACCGGGGTTTGAATATTTCAGCCGTTAGCACCGGAACGAGCCGCAACTTCTGCCCGAGCGGAGCGTCGCTGTCGCGGGGGAGACGACGACGGAGCCTCGGCGCTGAAAAAAGCGTCAAAATAACAAAGTTTATACATTTTATTGACTTATTTACTTCACGATGCTCACGGTTTGTCTACGGGGAGCTCTCCGACCGGTGGTGCCGAGGTTACCGTCAGGACTGAGCCGGGCACAGCCGGTGAGACTGCCGGGGACAGGGCGACACACGCCGGGCTGCTGGATGGGCACACACGGGAGGAACGAGCCGAGGGAGCCGCTGAACTCCCCCGTGAGAGCCAAAGACTTCATCTACCGCCTCCAAGCGACGGAGAGGACGTGTTTACTGCGGGAGCTGCAGAGCTTCGAGTCCATAGCCATCGCTCAAGGTGAGGCACACATGAACGGGTCAAAGGGGACTTGACTTCAATGAGCCCGAGGCGGGATGAGAAGTCACAGACACCGGCTCAACATCACCACAGAGGGGCAAAAATGATCATTAGCATGCAGAACTACCACGGAGACATGGTGGATGACTGAAAATAGACACAAAACAACGACAAAGAGATGGTGGATGACTGAAAATAGACACAAAACAACCACGGAGAGAGAAAGAACTATGACATAGAAAAGTAAATTGCATAAAAATAGATGAAAAATGACTCAAAATGAATGTAAAATGACCATAAAGACTCAAAAGGTGACTATAAGGATGCAGAACTACCACAGAGACAAGGTGAATGACTGAGAATAGACACAAAACAATCACAAAGAGACAAAGAAGAACGACGACATAGAAAAGTATAATTCATATGAATGGATGCAGACCCACCAAAACAAATGCAAATGGACTAGAAATAGATGCAAAACAATCACAAAAAGATGCAAAATGACTCAAAATGAATGGAAAAAGACACAATGCCTCTAAGGATGCAAAATGATCACAAAGTGACGCTAAATGACTGAAAATAGACACAAAACAACCATAGAGACAAAAAACGATGACAAACATGCAAAATTTAAAAAAATAGATGTAAAATGACCACAGAGAGAAACAAAACGACGACATAGCAATGTTAAATGACTAAAAATAGATGCAAAACCACCAACAAAATATGCAAAACCACCACAAAAAGATGCTAAACAATTAGAAAGACAAACAAACAACTAAAAATGGGTTTAAAATCACCACAAAGAGACAAAAAAATCACTGTAGGGATAAAAAAACGACCACAAAGACAATTATGATGTAGGTGGGTGCTTTTATGTACATGAAGCAGGTGTGTGTGTGTGTGTGTGTGTGTGTGTGTGTGTGTGTGTGTGTGTGTGTGTGTGTGTGTGTGTGTGTGTGTGTGTGTGTGTGTGTGTGTGTGTGTGTGTGTGTGTGTGTGTGTGTGTGTGTGTGTGTGTGTGTGTGTGCAGGTGTGTGCAGGTGTGTGCAGGTGTGTGTGTGTGTGTGTGTATGCAGGTGTGTGTGTGTGTGTGTGTGTGTGTGTGTGTGTGTGTGTGTGTGTGTGTGTGTGTGTGTGTGTGTGTGTGTGTGTGTGTGTGTGTGTGTGTGTGTGTGTGTGTGTGTGTGTGTGTGTGTGTGTGTGTGTGTGTGTGTGTGTGTATGCAGGTGTGCGTGCAGGTGTGTGTGTGCAGGTGGGCAGGTGTGTGTATGCAGCAAAGACCAGTGCGTATCTAAACTATGAAATATCCAGTTCTGTTGATGCTCAGAGTTAATTTAAAACACAGGTGACAACTTCAAATCTACAAATAATAACATCGCTCCAAGCATCGTATTCTGTTGTGACATAAACATGAGCATTAATAATCCGTCCTTTTTATTATTATTATTTATTATTATTATACAGGTTCCAACATCACATCAAACATTAAACATGTAACATAAACAAACAGACACATTAGATAAAGCATGAGGTCCGTGCTCATTCTTATCACTGCGTGCGGTTTGAGTTCCTCTTGTGAGTCATGAGGGTATTTTCTGTTTGGTTTTGGTTCATGCTGAAGCCGAGTGACTCATCTTAGGACGGAAATAGTCAAATCAGCTGCCGAATCAGGAGATCTGAGGAAGAGAGCGTCCTGGGAAATCTCCCAAAACAAGAGCCTGTTCAACTCAGGGGGAAACCTTCACAATAAAATTAATGATTTTCAGAGTGTTTGTATTCATTTTTAATCCAGTTAACAGTTAACCTCGGGGGGTCACAGTGTGTTTTTACGGCGAGCGGCCCACAGCAAGTGAGCTGGACTTTGACACCAATTTGATTTATTGGTGTCAGATCTTACGGCGCACTCCCACTGTCCATCCGGACCGTGCCCAAACAGGTTTCAGGCCTAAAGTCTGGTTCCTTTGACCAGTGTGAGTGCAACCGTACCACGTCTAGGAGCGGCACGCTTGCCGTCCACGGCCCGTTTGGGAGAGGTGGGCTTTAGTAAAGCATGTTTGCACGTGTACGAGCACGAGCGTGCGCACGTGTACGAGGCCTACGGCGGTTCTGAGGTCATTTCCTGTGCGCCTGTTGGGACGTAGAAAAAAGAAGGAGGGACCATGCGCGGACATTTCAAACAATGGCGGTGAAAGGTTCACGTTGGTGTGATGCGGAGGTGGAGTGTTTACTGCAGATTTGGTCGGTGAAAAGATTCATAAACAGTCGACAAGACGCACAAAAACTCCGAGGTCTACGGAAAGATCTGGAAACAAAGCCACGCATCGCCATGACGTCATCAATGCGTGTGACGTGTTACGGCGTGATGACGTATAGGCAGCAAGAAGCATTCTCCGAGGCCCAGGTAGTGTGAGTACAGCAGCATTTTACTCCTCTTGTAATTGACTAAAAATGGATTCATGATGGTATTCGCAGCACTGAATAACCTGCAGTTTCAAGCAAAACGAAGAGAAAGAATCCACGCATAACTTGAGCTCCACGCCCGGGCGTTGGCCAGATTCTTCAGAGCGCCTGTTGTGTAAGAGCACGTGTCGCCCACGCTCTCTGCACGGCACGTGAGCTGCTGAGGAGTGTGGAAACCTGAGTCATTCATTCAACGTCTTTGTTATGAAAGTATTTTCTCTGCACGGGCTCATGTTATTTACAGGCTCAGCGACGGTAATCACCCCAGGGAGGCTCCAGATCGTCTCCCTGAACGTTTGAAAGGTCACAAAAATGTGTTTCTGTTGATTTCTTTAATTATCTGGTAAAAACGGTTAATGTCAGCGCGGGAGCCGAGAGCGCTAAGCTCCTCTAGAGAGAGTTTGACCCAAACAACTAATTTCCCCTCTGTATGTCACACTTTATTATTCTCATTATTTACTCGCAGGATCCCTGAGGGCGCCCTCCCACTGTGCCTCCGTCCCGTGCCCCGTGCTTTAGGGTCCTTGTGCCCCCCTCCAGGCCCGTTTGTACTCACACTACCTGGGCCTCGGAGAATGCTTCTTGCTGCCTATACGTCATCACGCCGTAACACGTCACACGCATTGATGACGTCATGGCGATGCGTGGCTTTGTTTCCAGATCTTTCCGTAGACCTCGGAGTTTTTGTGCGTCTTGTCGACTGTTTTTGAATCTTTTCATCGACCAAATCTGCAGTAAACACTCCACCTCCGCATCACACCAACGTGAACCTTTGACCGCCATTGTTTGAAATGTCCGCGCATGGTCCCTCCTTCTTTTTTCTACGTCCCAACAGGCGCACAGGAAATGACCTCAGAACCGCCGTAGGCCTCGTGCTCGTACACGTGCGCACGCTCGTGCTCGTACATGTGCAAACGTGCTTTACAAAAGTCCACCTCTCTCAGACGGGCCGTGGCCGGCAAACGTACCACTCCTAGACGCGGTACGGTTGCACTCACACTGGTCAAAGGAACCAGACTTTAGCTGTGAAACGTACTTGGGCACGGTACGGGTGGACAGTGTGAGTGCGCCCCAACATTAACTATGACAGACACTTTTACTTGTGTCACTTTTTCTTTACAAGTACAGAACATCTTTTTAGAAGTACAACGAAAGCAGCAGAGAAATATTGTATAATATAAAAGCATTTATATTTTGCTCTGCCCTTTACCCTTTATCTCTAACTCTAAAGTAAATAAATAGTGGTTGGGAGCATGTGGTGTGTTTTTCAGTGGGCCGGTGCAGCAGCCCCCCCCCCCCCCTCTTTCTGCAGCACTGTCATATTAATTAAGCGTCTGCAAATTCTGAATGAGCATGACTCTGAAAATCCTCGTTAATAAGCGACCGTCCACAGCTCAGAGCCTCCACAACACGCTCTCCTCGCCTCAACTACTAATGAGCTGAGTACCGAAGAAGAACGGAGAGAGAACGGAAGCATCCACCGAGTTAGGGTGACACCGCGCCGAGCTGCAGGCTCATTAAAACATTACCTCTTCAGACATTAGCTCCAGAAGCTCACAGGGAACGTGGAAAATAGAGGTTGCGTTGTGATCCTATGACATTTTGTAAAGGCCTTTCTCACAAGTGTGGTATACACTTTATTAGGCTGCTTAATAAAGTGTCAGTGTGTCTTCTGCTGCTGGTCCCTGTCTGTAGAAGGTAGGTGGTGTTGTGTGTTCACAGATGCTCTCCTGCGTTCCTCTGTTGGAACCAGTGGAGATTTGAGTCCCTGTTGTCTTTCTATCAGCTCCAACCAGTTAGTCCGTTCTCCTCTGACCTCTGGCGTCAACATTTCCGCCCACACTTCCGCACACTGGATCTTTCCTCTTTTCCGGAGCGTTCTCTATAAAAACCCTAGAGATGGTTGTGCGTGAAGATCCCAATAGATCAGAGCAACAACCACGCCACGTTCAAAGTCACGTAAATCACCGTTCTTCCCCGTTCTGATGCTGCTTTGACCTGCAGCACATCCTCTTCACCATGACAGTTCAGGTGATTAAATAAGTCGAGTCAGGTGTGTTGATCATTGGTTGGAATGAAAACCTGCAGCCACAGCGAACCTTCACTGGATCAGTTTGACGCCCCTGGTTGAAACCGTAACAATGTCCCTCCACATTCAGAGTTTGTTTGGTCGACACTCACACTGTCTCTGTACGTTCTCAGATGTCTAAATGTCTATATCCGCAGCATTGAGCGGTAACAGTTTGTTTACTCTCAGCGGTAATTTGTCTGAAATGCTACACAGCTAACACATTGTTCTCACTAATGACGCTCCAGAGAGCAGCTCGGGTTTCGTATAATTGAATTGGCTATTGACGAGTGGAAAGGACGGTAGAGTCGGACAAACCACCAGGGGAAAAGTATTATTTCTGATTAGCATTCGTTCGTCCTCTTTCCCCTCGTTTTGGCTGTAAACTGACTGTAAAAGCGTCTTTACACATGAAAAACTGAGCTGCGCATTGGCTTTATGATCAAATGCATCCATATCTGCATAACAGTATAACTGAATCACATGTTTAGGGTCGTCTGTCGGTTTGTTAAGAAGATCTTTAGCTCTCAGAAACATTCAGTCACTTTATTTCCCCTCATCAAAGCAATTTCAGTCAAAAGCAACTGGACTTGGTTATTTGTCTAGGAAGACGTTTCACCTCTCATCCAAGAGGCTTCATCAGTTCATGTACGCATTTGACCAGGACCAGGCTGGGACTGGACCAGGACAAGGACCAGGACCAGGACCAGGACCAGGCTGGGACTGGTCCAACTAACTGGTGTGAGATCCAGGTATTTAACCTCTCACAGGCCGATGATGTCACTGAAACCCTTTGTGCTCCAAGAGCCAACGCCCTTCGTTAGAGTGGCAGTCGTTGGTGGGCGGTTGGTCTGGACTTCGTTAGTGCTCTATTGAGTCTGAACGACCGTCGTTGGGGCTTTTGAGGATAACGATGACCTGGACGAATGAGAACATTCACAGGCTTTATTTCCCCTCAGGTAACAGTGAGAGTCCAGTGAGCTCAGAAAGCTGTGACTTGGCTGTGGAGTGGCTTTGAAGATAGGAGGAGGTATTGATGTGCAGTATCGGCTGGAGCTCCGGGTTCTTTGAAGCATAGAAAGTGATTTTAAATGAGTTTCGTGAGGCCACACCAGCCTCACAAGCTCCTCCTGAACCAGTCGTATCATGCAGCTGAACGCCGTCAGAGCGATTCCTGACTCCTGAAAAGAGGGATGATAAAAATGTAGTTTAACGCAGTATCAGCACTATTTTTACCACTGACCCCCTGAGCTGTACCATCATGTCATCCATATTCTGTGATATGAATTATATTAAATTATATGAGAACGCTTGACCTGTTCCAGCTGGACAGGGTGTCCCACAGAGTCCAATTTTCGAAAGCAAAAGTGTGAATCTGCCCGTGTTTGTGTTTCAGTTCGACAGGAGAGTAAATGGCTGTGACGACACTGCTTTTTAACGAGCTCCGTTCAGTAGGGAGGCACTGACTGTGACATTCTGGGCAGATACCCGCGTTTAAAATAGTTTAGCTGCTTGCAGATACTTATTCTGTTGTTGTTGTTGTTTATTTTGTTGCCAGGGAAACAGACATTCACATTCTTGCTCACGTTTAGCAGCACAAAATTGATGCAACACAGCAGACGAACATTGGCCTCTGCAAAATATCGCCCAATATCGATGTTTGTGGTAGATGCTAGTTAATGTCCCGATGTTCGTGGTAGATGCTAGTTAATGTCCTGATGTTCGTGGTAGATTCTAGTTAATGTCCTGATGTTCGTGGTAGATTCTAGTTAATGTCCTGATGTACGTGGTAGATTCTAGTTAATGTCCTGATGTTCGTGGTAGATTCTAGTTAATGTCCTGATGTTCGTGGTAGATTCTAGTTAATGTCCTGATGTTCGTGGTAGATGCTAGTTAATGTCCTGATGTTCGTGGTAGATGCTAGTTAATGTCCTGATGTTCGTGGTAGATGCTAGTTAATGTCCTGATGTTCGGCCGATATCGATGTTCGT
Source organism: Echiichthys vipera (assembly GCF_963691815.1). NCBI lineage: Eukaryota > Metazoa > Chordata > Actinopteri > Perciformes > Trachinidae > Echiichthys > Echiichthys vipera. The sequence goes on from NC_139838.1 coordinate 28,044,552, forward strand.
GGTAGATGATAGTTAATGTCCTGATGTTCGTGGTAGATGATAGTTAATGTCCTGATGTTCGTGGTAGATGATAGTTAATGTCCTGATGTTCGTGGTAGATGCTAGTTAATGTCCTGATGTTCGGTCGATCGGTGCATCCCAACCATTTAGTGGTTAACGTTAAATTGGTACCTCACACGAATGTTAGCTTAAATTACCGGATATTTCGTGTTGCAAAAGTGTGGAAAGTTATGGAAACTTTCCATTGGAGGTAGAAGTTTGGGAATTTGGGGAGTTTTTACCTTTTCTTTCGTGCAAACGAGTTGGAAACTTTCCATTTAATCGAATTAACAGGAACATTTTGGGGTCTCTTCCACTCCATTTAAGCTCGCTCTGTGCATTCTTCCATCACATGCACAGATGATTTTTGACTAAAGGCTTTCATTTGATTTCACATCCTGAACAGAGTTGTTGAAGTTCTACAAACAGATGGAGTAAAATGTCAAATAAAAAAAGTTTCACAGATGTTTGCATGCACATCCTCTTATGATAATCCAAAATGTTTATATTTCTGTCTGTGTATGAAAAGGTAAATACAGTCAGTATAAATCACCCCAACATCCTCCAGTCTAATCCCATTAATTCTCATATAATCCCGTATATTCAACAGTAGTTGAATGCACAGCATGCAGGTGGAGTGGATTAATGCCACAGTCTCATATATCAACGACCTAAAACAGGCGGGTTGTCATGGTTATCTGCAGCCACGAGAGTGAAACATTAATATTGGCTTCTGAAATTGAAAATGTGGCTTTTCCAGGGATAAAACTCTTAAATTGATGGTTTGTAGCTCAGAGGATGCCTCCTATATAAGCATACGTTTGAGTGCAGCAGCAGAATGTGTGAGGACGACTCACGAATCAGCTGAGACTGTTGCTGAACGTGGATCTGTGCCGATTATATTTTCAAAGCTTAGTGGGTACGTGCTGTTTGATGCTTGGTTATTTGCTGATGTGACACTGCAGATGTCCCCGCTGTGAGACTAATAAAGCTCTATCTCATCTTATAGAGTCTGGGGTTTAAAAGCATTTTATCGAAACCAAAACTCAGGGTTAGCGTTTGACATTTGCAGTAAAACAAAGTGGCGAATAACAATGGAAAGATCTGTTGTCTGGGGAAAGTGTCCCACAGAAAGCCGTCTAATAAATGTTGACACCCGGGGAATGAGCCGAGCAGCAGAAGATATAAAATATATTCATTAAATGTGTCGCCCACACATTGAACTCACATGACAGATGGTATAAACGCTGGTGGTCCTGAGTCAAACTGATTTAGTTTATCTCCCAAATGAGCCGGGACTTGTTGAAGAAGACGGATATCCAGTTTTCCGAGTGTGGCGTCTCAAAGTGACTGAAAGGGTCGACACTGTGAATATGTTAATTTAGTCAAGGATGGTCCCATTGTTGTGCTTTTGTGTCTTTGACTCCTGCTTTAATGTGAATTGTGGCTGTGAAGCAGATTTACTGTAGTGAGAGAATAAAGATAACCTTGAATATTGAACCTCGACTTAGAGAGAAAGAAGACGATGAGGCGGGGGGTGCTATAGGGCGGGGCTACCTTGTGATTGACAGGTCTGACTTGTGTCAGCGGGTTGAAAATCAGCAGTTTCTCTCTTTAGCGCTTAGCTTAGCACAGCACCGTTGTAATGACACTGACTTAGCACTATGGTTACATCTGGTTTGCTGATGGCAAAAATGCTAAACTCAATGTTAACGCAGCAGTCCACAAACCCGCAGCTACGTCCATCTATTACAGTATATACAGTCCATGATGATACCAGCCGCATAATACATAAGTCCCATCATAGAAGTAGACCTAAATGAGTTCTCCTTGGCCCCTGTGCTGATGGAATAATCATTCAGTGAGCTGGATACTCAGTGTTTGGAGTGGAAATGATTAACAGATTTAATGGATTCTTCTTTTCAAGTTTGCCCTTTTCAGGTTTCAGGTCTGACGTCTCTGTGTGCGGAGAACAATTCAGACCGGCGACAATAATGAATTCATTCAGTTCAACTGAAAACAAATCTACTGGGAATGAATTAGTGGGATTAGGAGACTCCCATCGTTTGTTTGCATACAAATCCTGTTGAGTGCAGCATTACAACAACCATCAGCTACAAGTTTGATGGCGATAGACTTGTTCTGTGAGTGAAGAACTGCACACTACCAATAGATGAAGACATGGTACTAGACGTATAGAAAGAGAGAAGACTAAGGTCGCACTCACACTGTCCTTCCGTACCGTGCCCAACGGCTAAAGTCTAGTTCGTTTGATCAGTGTGAGTGCAACCGTACTGCTCCTAGGTACGCTTGCCGTCCACGGCCCGTTTGGGAGAAGTGGGCTTTTGTAAAGCAGGTTTGCACATGTACGAGCACGAGAACGAGGCCTACGTAGGTTCTGAGTCATGAGGGTATTTTCTGTTTGGTTTTGGTTCATGCTGAAGAGTTTATTCCTCTTTCATGCGGAGTGACTCATCTTAGGACTGAAATAGTAAAATCAGCTGCCGAATCAGGAGTGCAGAGATCTGAGGAAGAGAGCGTCCTGGGAAATCTCCCAAAACAAGAGCCTGTTCAACTCAGGGAAAACCTTCACAATAAAATGGATGATTTTCAGAGTATTTGCATGTAAAACCAGTTTACCTCGGGGGGTCACGGGAGTGAGCTGGTCTTTGAAACCAATTCGATTTATTGGTGACAGATCTCAACACTAAGGGCGCACTCACACTGTCCATCCGTACCGCGCCCAACGGCTAAAGTCTAGTTCGTTTGACCAGTGTGAGTGCAACCGTACCACGTCTAGGAGCGGCACGCTTGCCGTCCACGGCCCGTCTGAGAGAGGTGGGCTTTTGTAGAGCACGTTTGCACGTGTACGAGCACGAGCGTGCGCACATGTACGAGCACGAGGCCTACGGCGGTTCTGAGGTCATTTCCTGTGCGCCTGTTGGGACGTAGAAAAAAGAAGGAGGGACCATGCGCGGACATTTAAAACAATGGCGGTGAAAGGTTCACGTTGGTGTGATGCGGAGGTGGAGTGTTTACTGCAGATTTGGTCGATGAAAAGATTCAAAAACAGTCGACAAGACGCACAAAAACTCAGAGGTGTTACGGCGTGATGACGTATAGGCAGCAAGAAGCATTCTCCGAGGCCCAGGTAGTGTGAGTACAAACGGGCCTGGAGGCACAGTGGGAGTGCGCCCTGAACCTCATTACATTCGGTTAAGGATTTGTGATGATTCAGACTTAATAAGTGATAACGAATTTAGATTCTGAGTACTTGGGAGAGTGCTTTGCACAGCCTCATCGACTCCATTGTCCCTGCCCCCGTCAGCGTAGAGACTCAGACAGCCGTTCATTCTCCTTGCACCTATAATGGCGACAGTAAATCCTGCAGCCACACACGGCACAGTGTGTGCTCGCAATCATCCACTCGGTACACTCTCTGCTGTTCACACACACCTCAAGAACTTGTCGATCTCATCTAGAGCCGTGGGAGTGAGGCAGAGGGGCACGGATGGGTGCAGTTATTTCCTCTGAGACTGGAGACGGATGAAATACCCGTCGAGGAAGAGCTTTGAAGGCGCTCGTAAGATTAAAGGATAGGTGCTGTTCCCCCGACACATGAATAAGTCCTTCACTTCAGAACTTGAGCTGCCTCCTTAAATCAGCGCCGGAGTCTGCCATGGTCGATGGCAGCGCAACATCACTTTCAGATGAGTGCAAAGTGCCGCCTCATGCAGGGAGATTGAGATGCTTCATCGTCTTAAAGCTGGTGATAATATAAACAGGTAAAGAGAGAGAGCGGTGGAGAGACTGCAAAACAAAATACTAACACAATACTAACACAATACTTTAGACATTATAGTGTGTTTCTCGCAAATTACCTGGTGTGACACAATTCAAATTCAGTCCAGTTATTACTATTCAATAAACCTTATATTTGTACAGAGGCCCGATGAGAAAGGAAAAGCTTTCTCGGATAAAAGTAAACAAGGAAGTGGCTCTACATGTCTGCAAAGGACGTCCGGTGTGTTGATGAAGCAGCAACAACGTTAGCATAGCCCCGCTTGATCCGAACCCCATTTAGAAAACAAGCGTTTTGAAAGTTGTTTGCCCGAATTCTGACTTTTTGGTGATTTAAAGTAAATTGTGCATCCCTAAATCAAAACAATTTTATGTTGCCGTTTTCTTCAATAGATATTCGGTGTATTTGCACTGAGTAATTATTTTTATGTAGTAGTTTTTAAGTCTTTTGATAAACACGAGGGATTCCCAGGAAGAGATGCGTTTTGTCCCATTGCTAACAGCCTCACTGTTTCCTGTTTACTGTCTTTAAACCCACAGTGATACTGCTAACGCAAGCCCAACATCTCCTACTTCCTGTTGCTTCAGATTAAAAGCATTAAGCTGGTGAAAGATGGTGTGGCTTTTTAACTGTGAAGAAGCCACAGGAAGTGTTCCTCACCACAGTTGGCGGTTTAGCACAATCCAAAAAGATCTGGCACCTTAAAAACTAGAAGGCAAAGCTCTGGATTTACCGGACAGTCTTGGTTCCTACCCTCACCTGTGGTCATGAAAGCTGGGTCAGGACCCAAAGAACCAGGTCCAGGTCAGGACCCAAAGAACAAGGTCGCGGGTACAAGCGGTAGGTTTTCTCAGGAGGGGGTCTGGAGTCTCCCTTAGAGAGAGGGGGAGAAGTTCAGCATCCGTGAGGAACTCGGAGTAGAGCCGCTGCTCCTTTGTGTTGAAAGGAGCCAGTTGAGGTGGTTCAGGATCATCTGGTAAGGATGAACCCTGGGCGCCTCCCTGGGGAAGTGTTCCAGGCACGTCCAGCTGGGAGGAGGCCTCGGGGAAGACCCAGGACCAGGTGGAGAGATTAGATCTCCACACTGGCCTGGGAACGCCTCAGGATCCCCCAGTTAGAACTGGTTAATGTGGCCCGGGAAAGGGAAGTTTGGGGTCCCCTGCTGGAGCTGCTGCCCCTGAGACCTGACCCCGGATAAGAGGCTGAAGATGAGATGACTTTAAAAACTAGACGATGGACATTTTAACTTAACTAAAAACTAAAAAAATGTATTTAAACAAGAAGTCAAGTGGTCTGCACACGTCCAACTCTTTAACGAGGTGATCAACTTTACTGCTTGGTGATAAAAACTACTTGTGCTGTGTGAAGCATGAATCAGGTTGCAGTTTAATTATTTGTCACTGACAAATCCAGTCGGTCAACAGTTGACCTCTCCCGTCGTCTGTTTGGCTCTGTTACGTTAGCCTCATCGCCTGTGAGTCCACTGAGCCACGTGTCAAACCAATTACGACTGTCGGGCAGAGCTGAAGTCTGATAACCGCTTCGTGTTTGAAGCACGGAAAACTGAAAGTCACATTTCTGACGACGGCTTTGCCTCCTGGCAGCATCTCCACTCCATGTCCTTTGTGATGTGCAGCACACATCTATCTGTCGTGCTCTCCCCGCTGCCTGTCTGCAGAGGCTCTCGGCAAATGGAGCTCTGAACACAATGGAAATGTCAGCGTTCCTGCACAAGTATGAAGAGTTTGGAAAAGTGTAAAAGGAGGAGATATAACTGTTAGTTTCCGCCCTCTGAGCAGCAGATTAAAGGTCTTTTTGAACGATAAGCAGCCAAACATGGGTGCACTGCTCGTTGTCCACATACAGTTGTATTTTTAGTTTAATTGTAAATGGTTGTTTGGTGGAAAAACTCCATTTTAAAAGCAGTATCATAAGAATTTGTAACATATAAATGGATTCCAGCCTCATCTCCAGCGGCTGATTGAATCACACTGAATAATATTTCCGTCTCACTCCGAGCTCGTCTGAACTGAAGGACCTGACGTCCCGAGGTCTGACGTGTAAAGTGTGCGTGAAAACTAATTACACAGTAGAGTGAAAGCCGCGCTGGGTGCTCTTTAAAAGCGTAGGTGCCAAAAGCGACGCTGCCAATTAGTTCGACTCCACATGAAGGTTCGGCACCGAGAGTTTTAGATATTTAATATAAAGAAACGTCCGACTGATGGTGGATGAGCTGCTCGTCTGGCCGGGAGATGAGACGACGCTTTTGGCTGGTGGTGCTAATTTACCCTCCTGCTGCGTGCGTGCGTGCGTGCGTGCGTGCGTGCGTGCGTGCGTGCGTGCGTGCGTGCGTGTGTGTGTGTGTGTGGCACAGTCCTTCACTGCCTCGTGAAGTAAATGGTTTCATTTCCACAAAGGTGAGAAACTAAAATGATAAAGAACGGTTGAGTTGCAGCCTGGTGATCTGACTGTATTTGCGGATTTGTTCCCACTTTATTGTTCAGTCTGACATTTGTTGTTGTCGCCTGAAGCTCCTCGTCAGCGGCTGTTTCTGTATTTGTTCTGAATTCTGTCGACACAGACGCTGCACAGGTTTGTCCTCGGAGCGTTTTTCATGTTGATTGAAGAAACATGCAGGTTTCTGGGTTTCCATTTGTGATAATGACACTTTTTTCTCATTGTTTTTAGCCTTTTTTCTGTTTATTTGGGCTCATTTTTAAAGATTCATGTCCAAATATTTAAAGAGTCATGTCTCAGCAGTGGCCACAAACAGGAATTTACCTCTCGTCTCATTTCTCAGTCAGTCCGTCCTCAGTTCCTTTCCTCGAGGCGAGGAAGAGACCGAAGGAGAGAGGAGTTGAGGCGACAGGCATTTAACTAAGGGCGCACTCCCACTGTCCCTCCGTACCGTACCTTTGACCAGTGTGAGTGCAACCGTAGTGCAACCGTAGTGTGTGCGTGCGTGCGTGCGTGCGTGCGTGTAGGCTGCAGTGTGTGTTTGTCAGATGTGTAGGGTGCAGTGTGTGTGTCAAGTGTGTATGCTTCAGTGTGTGTGTTTGTCAGGTCTGTAGGGTGCAGTGTGTGTATGTGTCAGGTATGTAGGGTGCAGTGTGTGTGTGTTTGTCAGGTGTGTAGGTTGCAGTGTGTGTGTTTGTCAGGTGTGTAGGCTGCAGTGTGTGTGTTCGTCAGGTGTGTAGGCTGCAGTGTGTGTGTGTGTGTTTGTCAGGTGTGTAGGCTGCAGTGTGTGTGTGTGTGTCAGGTGTGTGTGTGTGTGTCAGGTGTGCATGTTGCAGCAGCAAACAGACGACGCAGCATCTGCTCATGTGTAATTATACGTAAACACAGCCGCAGACAGAGTGAGCTTACGTTTGATTGAATCTCACTCACACTGCTGTCAGTGTGAGAGCTGCAACTCTTCTTCTTCTTCTGCATTCACTCATCAGACTCCAGATCTGCTGCTATCGGCAGATTGTGCATTGATATCCAGCTCTGCCTGCGTCAGCCAGGTTTATTCCTGGACACGTTTTCCCAAGAGTCACAGTCTTTGTGCTCAAACTCTGAGAGGGGGAAAATGGGTCATTCGCACCGTGTGGCCCCTAAAAGTTTCAGCCGCGTATTTGAAATTAATATTCTTTTTTTACGACGAGATGAAAAGTCAACAGCCACTCCTGCGGCTCTGTGAGGCTGCGGCTCTTTGAGGCTGCGGCTCTGTGAGGCTGCGGCTCTGTGAGGCTGCGGCTCCGTGAGGCTGCGGCTCTTTGAGGCTGCGACTCCGTGAGGCTGCGACTCTTTGAGGCTGCGACTCCGTGAGGCTGCGACTCCGTGAGGCTGCGGCTCTGTGAGGCTGCGGCTCTTTGAGGCTGCGGCTCTGTGAGGCTGCGGCTCTGTGAGGCTGCGGCTCTTTGAGGCTGCGGCTCCGTGAGGCTGCGGCTCCGTGAGGCTGCGGCTCCGTGAGGCTGCGGCTCCGTGAGGCTGCGGCTCCGTGAGGCTGCGGCTCCGTGAGGCTGCGGCTCCGTGAGGCTGCGGCTCCGTGAGGCTGCGGCTCTTTGAGGCTGCGGCTCTGTGAGGCTGCGACTCTCGTTACACACCAGAAAAGAAAACTCCGTTATGAAGCTGGTGTGAGCGCGCTGCTGGAGGAAAGGCTCATCCTGCGTACAGGGTCACTTGTTTTTGCATTTTTACGACAAAATCCAACAGTTTGAACACGTGGCAGTAATGAGAACAACAAAGAAAAGGTAAACAAACAAAGCGTCCTGGACATAAAAGACATAAAAGGATAAATGAAACCAACAAATAGTCAACAAATTATGAGCTGTAAATAATAAATTACACAAATATAAATATATAAACCATCTAAAACAACAATTACACTCAATTAATATTAATAATAATATAACAGGGTCACGTTTTACGACTTCTGAGTCCGGCTCAGCTTTATACAATCACAACATACACTGAAAAAAAATAGACGTAGCTCATCTGTCAGGGTCCGTTCTCTTAGGGCGCTCTCCCACTGTGCCTCCGTCCCGTGCCCCGTGCTTTAGGGTCCTTGTCCCCCCCTCCAGGCCCGTTTGTACTCACACTACCTGGGCCTCGGAGAATGCTTCTTGCTGCCTATACGTCATCACGCCGTAACACGTCACACGCATTGATGACGTCATGGCGATGCGTGGCTTTGTTTCCAGATCTTTCCGTAGACCTCGGAGTTTTTGTGCGTCTTGTCGACTGTTTTTGAATCTTTTCATCGACCAAATCTGCAGTAAACACTCCACCTCCGCATCACACCAATGTGAACCTTTCACCGCCATTGTTTGAAATGTCCGCGCATGGTCCCTCCTTCTTTTTTCTACGTCCCAACAGGCGCACAGGAAATGACCTCAGAACCGCCGTAGGCCTCGTGCTCGTACACGTGCGCACGCTCGTGCTCGTACACGTGCGCACGCTCGTGCTCGTACACGTGCGCACGCTCGTGCTCGTACACGTGCAAACGTGCTTTACTAAAGCCCACCTCTCCCAAACGGGCCGTGGACGCACCTAGACGCGGTACGGTTGCACTCACACTGGTCAAATGAACCAGACTTTAGCCATGAAACGTGCTCGGGCACGGTACGGATGGACAGTGTGAGTGTGCCCTTATTTTTTATTCTTGCTCATAGAGGAGAACGTACATTACACTTCATGTCAGAGTCTCAGCGTGTTCTGTGTCCTCATGAGCAAAGTCTTTTCTACGGTCCGTTGAACATTAACAGTTGTCGTATATTTTGAAAGCCTGAGCATTTACCTTCAGATTTCCCATAATCATCTGTTAACTGGGTGAAAGTTCACTCTCCCAGGAGAAAACACAACCCTTTATCCAGCAACAGCTCTCACACTGTAGTGCATTATAAGTACTCTGCATTTCTGCATCACTATACTCTCAAAAATGTCACAAAATCACAATAAACTGATAAAATGTCTCGGTAAAGACACTTCCAGAGAGCGAGTGAAGAGTGAGGCGTCCTGCATTTGTTTTGGTTTACGCGTGTAAGGGTCTTAATGAAATGCCGCAGCTGCACAATGATGCAACACTCAGCAAACCTCATTTAGATTCAGCTTTTTCTGCATCGATCTGAACTAAAGATGCATTTCTCCAAAACACCACACTCGTTGTAATTACAGGATTAGCTTTAAATGAAATAATTAGCCGTTTTCTTGTGTTTTCTTCCCCCAAACAATAATTTATATGAAGCTAAATTAAGATGACCTTTGCGAACGTACGGTCATCTCTTGAGAAATCAGTAAAGAAAAGGCTGCTTTGTTAAACTCAATCAAATTTGACGGGACTCTCAGTGGATTTCATGTTGTGGGGGGGAAATATAGATCCAGAACGCACGAGTGTGATGTGAAAGATGAGGTTCATTTATGAATCGACTTTGGAGACGAGTAACACACCGTCATTAATACAGCTGACGTTTCCAGAGACCTGTTAATGGTGTAATATTTACTGTATGTGTGATACGCCCAACCTCAGCTGAATAACAACATAGTACCGTATTTTCCGCACTATAAGTTGCACCTAAAAACCTTCAAATGTCTCAAAAGCCGACAGTGCTCCTTATAACCCGGTGCTCCTTATATATGGACCAATATTGAGCCACAACAGGTCTCCAACTACGGTGAGCAGCCGCCGACTCTATTTTCCCCGTAGAAGAAGTAACGCGCGGTGCATGTTGAGATATACGACTGCGTGAAGCGTGCCGTTTCATTTCCATGTGTGTGTTTGTGTAAAGAGCCCAAAATGGCTCCTGTTAAGAGACACGCTTACGACGCAGAGTTTACACTCAAGGCCATTAGTCACGCAGTAGAACACAGGAATAGAGCAGCAGCCAGAGAGTTGAACATGAACCAATCAATGGTGCCGAAGTGGAGGAAGCAACAAGACGACCTCCCCTGACTGTTGTGTTGACGTTCCCTTTAGAGCAGCTCCATCTAATGGATGCAGAACGTAACCCCAGCCTCCACTGTAGCGTCTGTTCCTTTAGCCTGAGAACAGACCCATCGTCTTAAACCCGCCCCACCAGAGATAAACGGTTATGATTGGTCCGCTGTAAATCCGTCCGCGTGGGAGAGGGGCCGGACCTATCTGTTTGGCAGATTTCTCGGGTTTCCAGGTCACTGCAGTAACGCCGTAGGGTCGAAAATAATGTATTTAAATTGAGGATCCTGCTTTTGATTTTGATTTTGAAATTGAAAGGTCATTTCAATCGATTTCCAACGTCACCGCTGGTGCCACAGAGCCGTCCCACTGAAGTTATGATCGGACTTATGTTTGCAGTTTGATCATAAAAATAGATTTGGCTTATCTTCTGCCTTTCACCTCTAGCAGTTGCCATTCGTTTGTCCAATCCCTCTCTTTTCCTTTATGTTCTGACTCCATTCATTCATCTTCAGCCTCTTGTCCCTGTCAGGGTCGCGGGGGGCTGGAGCCGATCCCAGCTGACATCGGGCGTGAGGCGGGGTCCACCCTGGACAGGACGCCAGTCTATCACAGGACACATAGAGACGAACAGAGACAGACAACCATTCACACCTACGGGTGATTTAGAGTCATCAATGAACCTAAAACCACTGCTGTGGTCGTGAAAGTGCTTGATATCGATGCTCGAGTGCCGTCCCGTTGATTTAAAAAAATGAATGAAGAGCAAAGTTGTAAATCCCAACATTTCCTCTAAGCTTCCACTGTCACTTCCTGGATGAACGCCGTTGCTAGGTGATGCTGCTCGCTGAGCGCGGTGGGATTTGTTGCCTTGTTACTCATCGAGTTTTCTGTCGGGAAGAGGAAGGAAGCGTCGGATCAGAGAGTCGAGCTCCGGACGAGGCTTTGATTTGTAGACAAGAAGTGTTTTTTTGTTCCTTCCATAGAGATAAACTCGTTCAGAGAGCGGGGACTTTGGGAGCAAATGAAAGAGTTTTTCATCTTAAAAGCTTTTACACACCCGGGACTTAACGCTTTATTACACAGTGTTTTTTTTAGGAACAAGGTCGAGTTTTCTGAGATTTCACCCGTACATACAGATTTATACAGCACAGAGGCTCCAACGTCAGAGTTTACTCCCTTCAACCAGCACATACAGGGTCCAATACAGACTCTCCTTGTTTCACCTCCTTGTCTCCTTGTTTCACCTCCTTGTCTCCTTGTTTCCTCCTCTCCTCCTGTGTTTCTTTAAGTCTTTTTATTTTTCTCTGTGGTTATAGAGTTTACTCCCTTCAACCAGCACATACCGTGTCCAATCCTTTCACAATAAAAGCCCTAGACTGCGTAACTGTTTGCACTTTACCTTGTGCAGAGGATATTTGACTGTTTTCTAATGTTTTATAGACCAAACAATTGATGGAAATCATTCTCTAGTTACAATTCAATTCATCATTCATTCATCCATCTTCATCCTCTTGTCCCTGTCGGAGTCACGGGAGGCTGGAGCCGATCCCAGCTGACATCGGGCGTGAGGCGGGGTCCACCCTGGACAGGACGCCAGTCTATCACAGGACACATTAGAGTCAACAATGAACCGAACACGGGCGTGTACAGTGTCAAATCATAACCGAAGTTATCTCAGGACACTTTACAGAGTAGGTAAAGACCACACTCTGTGACTTATTTATGATTTACAGAGACCCAACAATTCCCCCGTAGAGTACGGTGGAGACGAAAACCTTCACTATAACAGACAGGAACGTCAGACAGACCCAGCTCTGTGGAGGACGCACATCTGTCTGCACCGGAGAGAGGAAGAGAAGGAGAGAGAGAGAGAGAAAAGACAGACAGATGGACAGAGACGGACACACTTCCAGTAACTATAATAATATCTACAGTAATGTGAATATGACTCATGTGTTTTGGCAGTTAAAACAGCAGAACAGCAGGAACAAGCACAGCTAAGGTGACAAAATATAGAAATGATGATAATTATGGTGGAAAACATGATCAATGATGAGCAGCTACGACACAGCGAGACACACCCCTGATGGTGCCTCTATGGCTACAAATTTTATAGTTTATTGGTCTAAAGGTGCAGTTCTGCATCAGAATAAGAGCGTTGCACTTTAATTGGTTCAGAGAGAAGAGGAGAAGCTGGAGTCTGGAGTTGTTGTGACTCCAGAGGAACGGGTCACTGGAGCAGAGTGCATTATGGGACCAATTAGAGCAAAAGGTCAAATTATAGCAAAACATTAATCTGCTGAGTTCTTCACTTTTCGACCGCCTCGTGCGTCCGCCGTTTATTTATATATAAGTTTCGCCAACTTTCCTACCAAAAGAAAAACGCCACGAGCTCATAGACAACTGTGTGCTTTTAGAGTCGTCTTACAAAGTAAACCGTAGACGGAGTCGCACCTCGCTGACCGCACAGGAGCGCTGGAAAAGGTCAGAGTCTATTTCAGGAGTCGACGGCTCCGTCCAAACCCCGACAGGAATATCTCCCCCTTTCAATGATCCAAGCTCCGGGTGCAACGGGAAACTCGTCCTTTACTGTTACTACTTTACCGACCAGTGGTCAGCACTGTCGCCTCACAGCGAAAGGGTTCTCTTGTGCAGACAGATGTGCGTCCTCCACAGAGCTGGGTCTGTCTGACGTTCCTGTCTGTTATAGTGAAGGTTTTCAACGCCACCGTACTCTACGGGGGAATTGTTGGGTCTCTGTAAATCATGAATAAGTCACAGAGTGTGGTCTTTACCTACTCTGTAAAGTGTCATGAGATAACTGCTGTTATGATTTGGCACCATAAGGGCGCACTCACACTGTGCCCCGTGCTTTAGGGTCCTTGTCCCCCCCTCCAGGCCCGTTTGTACTCACACTACCTGGGCCTCGGAGAATGCTTCTTGCTGCTTATACGTCATCACGCCGTAACACGTCACACGCATTGATGACGTCATGGCGATGCGTGGCTTTGTTTCCAGATCTTTCCGTAGACCTCGGCGTTTTTGTGCGTCTTGTCGACTGTTTTTGAATCTTTTCATCGCAATGCGTGGCTTTGTCTTTGTATTTGGTGTTGTTCACTTTTTATCGTATTTGTTTTTAGCAGACAGGAAAGTAGATCTCTTAAGGCCCGCCGTAACTTCTTCTCGGGTGTCTTGGAAAGTTTGCGAACCCTGCAGTGGTTTCTGTTTGCTGAGTTATAGAGGGCCGTAACTTTCAGGCAGCCATGTTGGAAGCACTCTGCTCCGAGGCGACGTTCAGACGGATCAGGGTAAAAAAAGAAATGCAGCCTCGTCTTTCTTCTTAATGAGGCCGCTGTGTTCGCACCGTGGCATCGCTGCTGCAGAGGCTCGGACTCAAGTCTCAAGCTGAAAAAGTTCAACTTCAGTGAACAAAGGTGCCGAAACAACACCCGAGTTTCCAAAACGATACTTATTTTCAACATCTTACTTTGAGAAATACACGTTTTTCTACAAATCTGTTTGCTTTATTAAGAAAAATAAGAAAATTTATCAACACGAAACAGCTCCCAGAAGAAGTTCCCTGTTTAAAATACAGTCTAAAAAGAGCAAAATTAAGATTTAAAGATCATCTCAGAGTCAGGAACGAGGAGCGAATGGTTGATACAGACGTGTAAAATAAGGAGAAACCAGGAGTCTTTATATTTATTCATGTTCATAACAAAATATATATTTTTGTGGTTGTTGAGGCACTTAATCTTTTAAGTCTTCTGGCATTTAAAGAGTGGCAGTGAGGTGCTGTAATTAAAGGTCAACATCTTAAAGGTGTTCTGTGTTTCAATAAAGTGTAAAAAGAGCTAAAAATTAAAATATAAATAATATCCACGACACATATTGACGTGACAAGATGGAGGCTCTGTTAGAACAGGCTCTCCTGCAGTTAGGTCTTACCGCCACAGAGGCCGCTAGAAACAAGATATCTCAAATCTTACGGAGCACAACTTCAAACTGAAACGACAAGTCCCGTCATGTGGGGGCGGTAGTAGCTCAGTCCATAGGTGACTGGGCTGGGAACCGGAGGGTTGCTGGTTCAAGTCCCTGTGTGGACCATGAATGGAGTAGGACTGGTGGGTCATTCCTAATAAAGGAATTCTTCTTCTTCTTAATGGGTTGGTACATTTGTAACCTGGCATCACAAGACTAATTTGTAAATGCTTATTAATCCGGGAGCTTTCAGTTAATAATCTATTTCTCGTTGTCCTCCCCCCCCCGCTGAGGAAACACTGAGATGTTTATCAGGAACAGTTCGCCGTTGTTTGTAAATAGAATTTGTTCTTTTAACACGGGGTGGTGTTGTTCATGTGCTAACTGGCTAACTAGCGTCTTGGATCCGTCCTGTCGGTCTTTCAGGGCGCACTCCCACTGTCCACCCGTACCGTGCCCCAGGACGTTTCACGGGTAAATTCTGGTTCCTTTGACCAGTGTGAGTGCAACCTTACCGCTTCTAGGAGTGGCACGCCTGCCGTCCACGGCCCGTTTGGGAGAGGTGGGCTTTAGTAAAGCACGTTTGCATATGTACGTGTACGAGCACGAGGCCTACGGCGGTTCTGAGGTCGTTTCCTGTGCGCCTGTTGGGACATAGAAAAAAGAAGGAGGGACCATGCGCGGACATTTCAAACAATGGCGGTGAAGGTTCACGTTGGTGTGATGCGGAGGTGGAGTGTTTACTGCAGATTTGGTCGATGAAAAGATTCAAAAACAGTCGACAAGACGCACAAAAACTCCGAGGTCTACGGAAAGATCTGGAAACAAAGCCACGCATCGCCATGACGTCATCAATGCGTGTGACGTGTTACGGCGTGATGACGTATAGGCAGCAAGAAGCATTCTCCGAGGCCCAGGTAGTGTGAGTACAAACGGGCCTGGAGGGGGGGACAAGGACCCTAAAGCACGGGGCACAGGACGGAGGCACAGTGGGAGGGCGCCCTCAGTTTTTCTTTTTGAAAGCCAAAGCTCATTCGTAGTCTTCGCGGTGTGTTCAGGTGCCACTTTTCGGACGAGACACAGTCGTGCTTATTCAAAAGTCAGGAAAAGCTGCATGAAAAGGCGCCGGATGAGTTCGGGCTGAGCAAACTGTGTCTCCATGTTGCTGCAGACGCTTTCAGTCAACGCTCAGCGATTAATGAGCCAACGTCTCATGTTTCTGATGTTTCTCTCTCCGCAGAGACCCTGGAGCCCTCGCCACCGACTGCAGCCCAGATCAGATACGGTGAGAGACTCAATCTGACACACACACACACACACACACACACACACACACACACACACGCACACACTTATACACAAACCCTCTATATTTTCGATGTCAGCAGCTCTGGCTCCAAGACTTTCGGTGGTTGATCTCTTTTTGTGTTCAGACCTTATTGGGCTTTGTTTGTAACTCAGTATCTGACCCCGTAATCACGCCCCACATCGTTTTACGGATTAAAAACATTTCTCTCTGCACAACACTCGAAGGACAAGAGTCATTTTCAAAGCAATATTTACCCACAGTGGGAAACTTTATGAAATAGAAACAGTAATATTGGATGATCTGTGCGCTGCAGATTTCTCAACAAAGAGACTAAAACTTGTACAAACGTTGCTAAAGAGCGCTCTTTGAAGGGGATTTTCAATTAAAGCTTTAAAGAGATTTAAATAGATTATTTAAATTTTGTCAGTCATCCTCTAAAAGAACAATTGGAGCATGTAAATGACATTTATCAGTGTATTAAACCAACCATCTGTTCTTTATGAATCAAGACTCCACAGTCGAACAATGGCTCAGACTCACACTGACTCACTCTCAGAGCCCCGTAAACATTTATATTTAACCAAACATAGATTTGGAGAATTTTAACACCCTGAATACTGTATTTTCCGCACTATAAGGTGCATAGAATAGATGCTACAGTCGTGTAACTTGAAACACACTCAAGGATCGAACATCCTGCTTTATTTAAATGTAAATGAGGTTACGTGTTGATCCTCCCGGTGGTGTTTAGTGACCTCTGCCTGTTTGTCTGCAGTCTTGTTCCACAACGCCATCCCCTTCGTTGGATTCGGTTTCCTCGATAACGCCATCATGATCGCAGCAGTAAGTTGGTTTATTTACACCACGATGAAAAACAACTTGTGTCCACTTGTGTCTGGATGAACCTCTGACCTCTCGTCTGTTCTCCAGGGAACGCAGATCGAGCTCTCTATCGGAGTCACCCTGGGGATCTCCACCATGGCCGGTAAGAACAAGTAGAGAGACGGACCAGGACGGCTGCAGTCAGGTCACAACGACATCTAAGGGTGCAGGGAAAGCTGCTGTGTGGGACTTTTCTAAACATCTAAAGTACGAATGCACGTATACGAGCATGAGCGCTGAATGCGGTCCTGATGTCTATTAGCATACGTCTGTTCACCACAACATTTACAATCATGCTAAAACTCATCTGGATCATCTGGGCCAAGTGTGAATGTGCCCTTAGAAGGTAAGGCACGTCTCCTCTTTCAAGTCCTCTGATCAAGTCACTTACAAACTCTCGAAAACAGAGGATGGACGGAGGTTCAGCGAGAGAGAAGGAGAGAGAGGGTCGAATGAGCTAGAGGGTAAATGAGGAGAAGGAGCGCTGTTATCGAGGACAAAACAGTGAATCAGAGAAACAAAACAGGGTTTTTTTAGGGTTTCATCACTACTAGAGCTGCAGCTGTAGCAAGTTTCTTACTGTCTCTGTCCTCGTTCATATTTTACAATGCTACAAATTCTGTCCAGCTGCTAAAAAGCCTGAAAAGTCAGAATTTAAGAGAGTGGTCTCCATGGATACACGGACTCCTGGAGTCACATTGCAAGTAGTTGCAAGTTTCAACTCCTCTCATCTCAAGTCTTTTGTCTGAACTGGGCTTAAGATGTTATTGCTCTTCTTCACTATACTTATTAAAGTGTGCTTATTATTATTCACGTAGCTAAGGTGATGCCACCAGTTGTGTAAAGTTGCACTCAAATATCGTCTTTACACTCAAAGCTCAGCACTTGTCCAGGATCGCGTTCACACGGCCCGCTGTCATCACGGCCGCCGTCCTGGGTCTCAGTTCACGCTCCACACCACAATGTGTAAACCATCAAGGCACTGGCGTTCTCCTCCTCCCTCTCCTCGCCACTAGATTATTCCGTTTCCATGGATACTTGGCTCCAATTTTCTCTGCATAGCGTAAGTGGAGGAAAAAGATCAATGGCTCTGATGTGTTTATGTTTCCAGGCGCTGCTTTCTAGTCCCTGTCATCGTCATCCAGCCTCCAGTGATGCTCTGCTAGTTTATTCCACTATTTCACTTTTTAATTCGAGACCTCTCGCAGCTCTTACTCATTATTCCTATTTCACTTCACTGTCAAACACAATCAGTGTCTGAGGTGTTGGTTAAATGAGGCAGACGGTATCACCGCGTCACCTCTTCAACGGCAGCAAGGTCTTTTCTTTTTCCTTTGAAGGAAACTCGGTTTGAAGCCGTCCATCTGGAGTTTTACACTCACTCACACTGTCCTTCCGCACCGCGACCCGGGCTCTAGGGTCCTTATCCCCCCCTCCAGGCCCGTTTGCACTCACACTACCTGGGCCTCGGAGAATGCTTCTTGCTGCCTATACGTCATCACGCCGTAACACGTCACACGCATTGATGACGTCATGGCGATGCGTGGCTTTGTTTCCAGATCTTTCCGTAGACCTCGGAGTTTTTGTGCGTCTTGTCGACTGTTTTTGAATCTTTTCATCGACCAAATCTGCAGTAAACACTCCACCTCCGCATCACACCAACGTGAACCTTTCACCGCCATTGTTTGAAATGTCCGCGCATGGTCCCTCCTTCTTTTTTCTACGTCCCAACAGGCGCACAGGAAATGACCTCAGAACCGTCGTAGGCCTCGTGCTCGTACACGTGCGCACGCTCATGCTCGTACACGTGCAAACGCGCTCTACAAAAGCCCACCTCTCTCAGACGGGCCGTGGACGGCCAGCTGACCGCAGTTATGTGCGGAGCGGTCAAACGAGTGGTCAAACGAACTAGGCTTTAGCTGAAAAACCTGTTTTGGCGCGGTGCGGAAGGACAGTGTGAGTGCGCCCTTAGTTCCAGCTGAAACTCCGTGTGCATTCAGCTTCACATGTTGTTGCTTTTCATGCCTCCAGAGATCCGCTGGAGGTAAAACAAACACACACTTAGCACCTTTACAGTCTTAAGAGCCATGAGCGAACCGTATTTTCTACCACATTGGCAGCGATCCCCTGCGCAAATCCAAGTCGCAGTGTGAATTATTCATAGCTGCCAAGTTCTGTTGATGTAGTGCATTAACTGGGATTGTTATGGAGCCGGTTCTGCTGACGGTGAAACCCGTGGAGGCAGATGGAGGAAGAAGCTGACGAGAGTCTTGGTGGTTTTCCAAAGGTGCTCTTTGATCTGTGGAAAACTTTCACACCTTCTCTCACTCCTACTGACTCATCTTGTGTGTTGCTGCTTTGATCTATTGTTTGCGCTCCCCTCTCCGCTTTTCATCTTTTCGAATATACAGGGATGTATGTGGGCCACCTGGCTCTGCAGAGTTGAGGTGTATTCACTTATCTGGTTGTTGTTGTTCCTCAGACGATGGGTTACAGCGTCAACATCAGCCGGTTTTTCTTCTTTTATATTTTAACTTCAATAATCCGTCTCTTTCAGAGGCTAGGTGAGATTTACATGCAAGAACCACAGGATCACTAGCCTTGCGAGACCATCCTGATCTCCATTGTATCTTAGGGCGCACTCACACTGTCCATTCGTACCGTGCCCAAACAGGTTTCACAGCTAAAGTCTAGTTCCTTTGACCAGTGTGAGTGCAACCGTACCGTGTCTAGGAGCCATACGTTTGCCAGCCACGGCCCGTTTGGGAGAGGTGGGCTTTAGTAAAGCACGTTTGCACGTGTACGAGCACGAGCGTGTGCACGTGTACGAGGCCTACGCCGGTTCTCACGTCATTTTATGTGCGCCTGTTGGGACGTAGAAACAAGAAGGAGGGATGTTCAAACCTTTGCTTTATCAGAAACAATGGCTGCATAAAGTCGGCATTAATGCCAGAATTACTCGTTTGACACAGCGTCAAATGAAACTTTGCTTGGGTGCCTGACAGTTCTGTGAACTTTGTCCCAGAAAAGAAGTCAACATACCAAAGATGTTCTGATCCAAACAATCCCGGAGGAAAACTGTTGATGATTGCAGAAGGCAAATCTGTCAGGAGCTCAGATCCCGTTCCTGTGAGATTCTGAGACCTCAGATTTACCAGAGAGGTGAGAAGAAGGTTCCTGCAGGCCCCGTGTGTGTGTGTGTGTGTGTGTGTGTGTGTGTGTGTGTGTGTGTGTGTGTGTGTGTGTGTGTGTGTGTGTGTGTGTGTGTGTGTGTGTGTGTGTGTGTGTGTGTGTGTGTGTGTGTGTGTGTGTGTGTGTGTGTGTGTGTGTGTGTGTGTGTGTGTGTGTGTGTGTGTGTGTGTGTGTGTGTGTGTGTGTGTGTGTGTGTGTGTGTGTGTGTGTGTGTGTGTGTGTGTGTGTGTGTGTGTGTGTGTGTGTGTGTGTGTGTGTGTGTGTGTGTGTGTGTGTGTGTGTGTGTGTGTGTGTGTGTGTGTGTGTGTGTGTGTGTGTGTGTGTGTGTGTGTGTGTGTGTGTGAGACCAGGGCCTAACGGACAATTAGTCACCTGCGCACCTGTTCATTATCAGTTTCGTTTGTCACAGAGAGCGGGGGGGCTGTTGAACACTTTACTGCAATGCAGTCCAGTTGGCTGTGACATCGGGATCATATACGCGCACGAGGCCTACGGCGGTTCTGAGGTCATTTCCTGTGCGCCTGTTGGGACGTAGAAAAAAGAAGGAGGGACCATGCGCGGACATTTAAAACAATGGCGGCGAAAGGTTCACGTTGGTGTGATGCGGAGGTGGAGTGTTTACTGCAGATTTGGTCGATGAAAAGATTCAAAAACAGTCGACAAGACGCACAAAAACTCCGAGGTCTACGGAAAGATCTGGAAACAAAGCCACGCATCGCCATGACGTCATCAATGCGTGTGACGTGTTACGGCGTGATGACGTATAGGCAGCAAGAAGCATTCTCCGAGGCCCAGGTAGTGTGAGGACAAACGGGCCTGGAGGGGGGGACAAGGACCCTAAAGCACGGGGCACGGGACGGAGGCACAGTGGGAGTAAAAGTATAAGGAACCCAGGTTCAGTCTCATGCTCTGTCAGGTTTCCAGTGTTATTTTACTTTTTACCCCAAAACATGCCGATCTTGAGTCCTTTAATTCAAACCAGACCTTAATGAAGTCGTGTGTTGCATTATTTATCTGCCATTCGTTGTGTGTTTCATCAGAGAGCGGCAGTAATCAAAGTGTTTCCCACTGTGTCTTTGCAGCTGCAGCGCTGGGGAACCTGGTCTCAGACCTGGCGGGTCTCGGGTAAGCGGCATAATTAACCGTCTCTGAGGGGTCTGTTTTATTTTGGAGTCAAAAGTCAGAATATGTTGAAGGTGCAGTTGACGTTGCGTATGAATTCATCCCTGTGTTCACGTTGATTTTGGGGGGAACTGGTTTGAGTTTTACACCTGAAGTGATGAGTTTTTGATTCGGACGGTTGAATAAAGCAAACGCACGTTAACTCAGACCTGCGTTTGCTTCATGTTGACCTTGAGAGTCAGTTTAAACTTCACCTTCTGCTGCAGGTTGATGATTAAGACAGGGGTCGGGATGTAAACTGTGATCTGTTGTGTTCAGTCTTGCAGGGTATGTGGAGGCTCTGGCTTCCAAATTCGGGATCCAAGGTCCGGATCTGACGCCCAAACAGGCGGACATGTGGCAGACCCGGCTCAGCTGTCACATGGTGAGAGTTTAATACTCACTCAAATTCTTTTACAGGGATTTTGCGCCATGATCACAGCCGACAGGAGCGACATGATAGGAATGAGAACGATGAGCGACGGCTGGAGAACGTGATTTTGTTAGGGTGATTTTTAATCCTCGTGCGTCACCAGAGGCGCCTTTGGAAGAAGGCACAGAGTCGGTTTTCCGTACTCGTAAAATCGGCTTGTTAGCGACGACCATCCCAAACTGAACCGCTCTTCTTGGCACTTGTGGCCCCTAGAATGGAAACCAGAGGGTTGGGCGCCAAATTTTTACCAAAAGCTTTAAATAAACACTGAAAAACACATTTCGTTTCGTTCCTACGTTTACTTCATGCACAGAATGAATGTGCCAGAGTACCCGTGGAGGATTCACATCGGTTACATGTTGGTGGGACCGCCGGGTAAAATGGATGTAGCTGTTCTTGCGAGTACTGAAGTCTGTGGAGAAGAAGAATTCTTTTATTTGTCCCGCAGTGGGGAAATTCAATTTTCACTCTATTTTTTCATGTTACACACACACAGGCCTGAAATACACACACATGCAACAACAGGACCTATATACATGCAATTAATGGAGAGATGTTAGAGCGAGGGGGCTGCCAGTGACCAGCGCCCCGAGCAGTTGGGGGTTTGGTGCCTTGCACAACAGCACCTCGGCAGTGCCCAGGAGATGAACTGGCACCTCTCCAGCCACCAGTGCACGCTCCATTCATGGTGCACAGGGACTAGAACCAGTGACCCTACGGTTCCCAGCCAAGTCACCTATGGACTGAGCTGCTGCCGCCCACAATTGTACTTGTACTGTAGTAGGTTGTGTCTGGTGTCTGCCCATGCTTTTCTCTGTGTACGACTCTTAACATCTCTCATCTTCAGCCTCTTATCCGGGGTCGGGTCGCGAGGGCAGCAGCTCCAGCAGGGGACCCCAAACTTCCCTTTCCCGGGCCACATTAACCAGCTCTAACTGGGGGATCCTGAGGCGTTCCCAGGCCAGTGTGGAGATCTAATCTCTCCACCTGGTCCTGGGTCTTCCCCGAGGCCTCCTCCCAGCTGGACGTGCCTGGAACACCTCCCTAGGGAGGCGCCCAGGGTTCATCCTTACTAGATGATCCTGAACCACCTCAACTGGCTCCTTTTATTTCAGTGGAGGATTTAACTTTTAACAGGATCTCATTTCTTCTTCTCCTCCTTCCTCAGGGTAAAGCCATCGGCGTGTCCATCGGCTGCATCCTGGGGATGTTCCCGCTGTTTTTCCTGGACGACGACAAAGACAAAGACAAAGATAAAGATAAAGAAGCACAGCCCTGCAGCGACACGGCGTCAGACTCCTCCTAACGAGCCCCTACAGCTACACACACACACACACCACCACACCTACAGACTGGAGACGGCTGATGTCAAAGTGTTTGCAGCCGGATGTCTCTCAGGCGGCGTTCTTCACGTCCTTAATCACCAAACTCCCAGAGCCGCCCGCGTGTGTAAACGGAGGAGGTTTAGCTCCATCACAGCTTCTGATGCAGCAGGCGGCGGTGCTTTCACAGCGTCTGCTGCATCGAGACGTGCCATCTGTTGATCCACTCTGTCGCTTTAATGGAGATTCACTCATTTAAATTCACTCAATTGAATTTAATGAGGGACGGCCGCTGGAGGGATCTAATCAGCCGTCGTCGATCCTTCAAATTAATCCTGTTCTCGCTCGAGTCCCTGATTAAAAATCTCAACGGTTGCAGATGTATTCACACGGGTTCACTAAAGGTCAAGACCTGTTTTCCTTATTAACAAAGGAAGAATACAAACACACGCCTTCGGATTATAAGTTTGTCTCTTTCACCGAAGCTGACGGGACAAAACAAAACTCATCACCTTGGTCCGTCTGTCCACCGTTGGTTGGGTCCAAATACATCTGTCGTGCACAGAGTTACATGTGACAAGAAACGTTGCATGCTCTCATCAAAGCCGCCAGAAACCAGATCATCGTAAAACTCACGAGTCTCTCCGTTGTTCACAACGATCACCAGCTCTCTGCCATTGTACCGGCGCAGAATCATCCTATGGTCTTTTCCTGCACTTTCAAATATCAAATAATCCATCGTGTCTAAACTATTAGCAGAGAAATCCAGGAGAGTCGCTAACAGCTGGACGTGGCTAACAGTGGTTAGCTCCGGGCAGCACGGTGAAGGCATTCAAAGGTCTTTTTTAACCACTAATGCTGCTGAAAATAACAGCAAACCTCTGCAGCAGCATGAGAAGAGTCCCTACACACACACCAAAGCAGCAACAGCGTAGTTAGTGAAGCCAGAGTTTATTAAAAGAGTGTTTTAAAGACTTACCTACTGGCCCCTGTACCAGCTCCTCTCATAGTAAAGTCCATTACAGTGGATTACCAAAGTCAATCCCAAAGGAAGGAGCCCATTGGTGCTTTGTTGTGTGTGTAGGGACTCTTCTCATGCTGCTGCAGAGGTTTGCTGTTATTTTCAGCAGCATTAGTGGTTAAAAAAGACCTTTGAATGCCTTCACCGTGCTGCCCCGAGCTAATCACTGTTAGCCACGTCCAGCTGTTAGCGACTCTCCTGGATTTCTCCGTTAATAGTTGTTAAAGCAGCTTCTACGGCTTATTTGATGTAAGTGCCGGTAAAGAGCATGGGATGATTTCGCTGTAATTGCGTTTTAATTCATTCTCCACGTGTTTGAACGTCCTTTCTTTTCCGCTTAGGCGTCGATGAGGCGTCAATGCGGCGTCGATGAGGCGTCGCTGAGGCGTCCATGAGGCGTCCATGAGGCGTCGATGAGTCGTCGATGCTGTCGAAGCTCAATCATTCTTGGAAATGTGGGAAACCCTTATTTCATTTCCATCTCCGTTTCTTGACCCCGAACAAACGAACGCCGCCCGAGTTTCCTCTCAGGATGGGAAGCGCTCCCCCGGCTCAGCTGCTGATTACACCAGGGTATCAGACGACGCCCCCCTCCTCTGTGCCACAGAGACGCTCTGAACCCCAAAAATCCACCCGTCACTTTCCCCGTCTGCAGGAGGGCGGAGGTCGTTTCCCATCCTTACGGCAGGAACACTCACTGCAACACTATGTCACCTGTTCACTGAGGTCATTGAAAGAGCCGCTCGTTTGGTTCTTTCTCCTTCTGCGGACACTTTAAACACTTCACCTCCGCGACACTATTCTTCCACTTTGGGTGGAAAAGATGTTTCTCATGACTTCAGCTGAAACAGGTATAAACTATAAACGTGTGCATCTTTAAAGTTTACCTAAACAAAGCAGTAAAGAAGGACCCGCGTCCTCTGCGTCCTCCGCGGGGACGTTTGAGGTGTTCTGCATGAAGAAGCGTCGTCGCTCTGTAAGATGTTTTATTTTAATACGCTGGAAAGTCTTCAGATGTTTGTTGTTGTTGTTGTGAAACACTACTTGGAGACTGAAGATGCTATTTCCAGTCTGGGTCTTCCTCTCTTGACTTGAGTCCAGACGTCTGTGTGTTCAGTGTTTCAGGCTTCGCTTCATCGCACTCGAAGCTCCAGATGGTTGATTTTAGTTAAAGCGCGACACGTCGGCTCAGTTTTCAGTGACTCAAGCTCGCTCGCTCGCTCTCTCTGTGCTTCTCCCTCTCTCTCTCTCTCTCTCTCTCTCTCGCTCTCGCTCTCGCTCTCTGTCTCTCTCTCTTTGTCTCCCTCTCTCTCTCCCCCTCCCCCTCTCTCTCTCTCACACACTCACACACTCTCTCTCTCTCTTTGTCTCTCCCTCTCTCCCCCCCTCTCTCTCTCTCACACTCCAGCTTTATTAATAATAATTATGATGAATCCAGTTCTGCTTATTTAAGAGGCTGAAACTCACCAGTGTCTCCATTATCAGCAGAGATGAACTGATTCTGGGAGGATAACAGTGTTTTTTTCTTTTGTTATTTATTTATTTCATCGGAAACAAAAAATAACTGATCTGTTTTAAAGTGATTCAGCTTTTCATCACACGACAAAATCAACCTTTAATATAACTTTCTTTCACAGGAGAAAGATTATTTAGAAAAAAACAACCATTAAACACAACATTTAGATTTGATTTGATTGATTTTATTCAGCACATGTTGAAATAAGGGTATAATATATCTTCTTATCCGGGGTCGGGTCTCGGGGGCAGCAGCTTTAGCAGGGGACCCCAAACTTCCCTTTCCCGGGCCACATTAACCAGCTCTAACTGGGGGATCCTGAGGCGTTCCCAGGCCAGTGTGGAGATCTAATCTCTCCACCTGGTCCTGGGTCTTCCCCGAGGCCTCCTCCCAGCTGGACGTGCCTGGAACACCTCCCTAGGGAGGCGCCCAGGGTTCATCCTTACCAGATGATCCTGAACCACCTCAACTGGCTCCTTTCAACACAAAGGAGCAGCGGCTCTACTCCGAGTTCCTCACGGATGCTGAACTTCTCCCCCTCTCTCTAAGGGAGACTCCAGACCCCCTCCTGAGGAAACACAGTTCACACGCTTGGACCTGGACCTGGTTCTTTGTGTCCTGACCCAGCTTTCATGACCACAGGTGAGGGTAGGAACCAGGACTGAGGTTAGATCCAGAGCTTTGCCTTCCTCAGCTCTCTTTTCGTCACAACGGTGCGGTAGAGCGACTGCAGCTCCGCCCCCGCTGCTCCGATTCTCCGGCCAAACTCACGCTCCATCGTCCCCTCACTCGTGAACAAGATCCCGAGGTACTTGAACTCCTTCACTTGGGGTCAGGACTCATTCCCTACCTGGAGTATTCAACGTGCTGTACATAAATCATCAACGTGCAAAAGAAGCACACTCCTAAAGGAGGTTTTAATACAATTAAAACAGTCATTTAAAGCTGCTGCCCCCGCGACCCGACCCCGGATAAGCGGATGAAGATGAGATGAGATTTAAGAGGCAGAGAAACGGGAAGAATAAAAGTTAGAGAGTAAAGGGAGGAGTGAATGAGCGACAGAGGGAGTTTTCCCTTCACCCGTAAAGAGCAGAAGCAGAACTGAGTCACTGAAAAAGCTTTAGGACGACGTCGCGACAGTGGTTGTGCTTCAGACTCTGCTGCTGTTTAACGCACTTTGCTGTTTCTGCTGCAGGGACGAGACAAAGTAGTCCCTCTGTAGACAGACGGGGACTCAAACCCTCCACTCCAAAAGGAAATTAGAGCCGCAGGAAGACAAGTCGGTCAACCTGTGAGTTCAGTCTCTGGGGCGAAGGAAGTGTTTGAGCGACCTGTTGATGAGCGTTTGGACTTTAAGACGCTGGATTAACTGAGATAATTAAGTCTCATTAGAGGGAGAGTGCATGCGGAAGGAGAATTATGACAATATACATCCGTTTGAATCGTGCGGAGACGCTCACGAACACGCGTCTGTCAGCGTTTCTGCATCGTCTCGTGCTTTTATCCCGTTTCTGTGTCTTTTCCTGAGGCGTTTTTACTTCTCGTCTCACTCTCTGAAGAAAAAACGAAGCTGCTTTGAAGCACATGATCAAACGTGTACTCACTTTAAGGAACGCTGTGTCGCGCCGCCATCTTGTGGACGAAGCGAGGCGGCACTGAAACATGCCTGTACTTTATAAACACAGTGACGTGGAAGGATTGTTTGTATCACGTACGTTTGAAACCTAATAAATGTGGGAGTGTTTACCTCGGCAGGTGATGTTGGACCTTCTTTTTTTTCTTCTCGTTCCTCGCCGCCGCCGGTCGAAGCGCCCTTGAGCAAGGCGGTCTCTCCTGACTGAGGGAGGCTGAGGTGGAGCAGCTCTCAGGTCAGATGTTAACACAAACAAACACCAGTCAATGACAAAGACACTCAGTACCAAACGCGTCCTAAAGCCTCCGAAGACACGTTCGTACTGTGAGCAATGGCGTCTGACATGAGTTTGGTGTGTGCGTGTGTGCATGTGTGTATGTGTGTGTGTGTGTGTGTGTGTGGGCTCCTCTCACTGTCTTTTGACCTTCATGATCCAATCAACACAGTAACGTTTGACTCCTTTTTACTAAATAGTAAATGGACGTGTACTTATATAGCGCCTATCTTCAGCCTCTTGTCCCTGTCGGGGTCGTGGGGGGCTGGAGCCGATCCCAGCTGACATCGGGCGTGAGGCGGGGTCCACCCTGGACAGGACGCCAGTCTATCACAGGACACATAGAGACGAACAGAGACAGACAACCATTCACACCTACGGGTGATTTAGAGTCATCAATGAACCGAACACCTGCACGTCTTTGGACTGTGGGAGGAAACCGGAGAACCCGGAGAAAACCCACGCAGACACGGGGACAACATGCAAACTCCACACAGAAGGGCCCCAGCCGGGATTCGAACCAGGAACCCTCTCGCTGTGAGACGACAGATACAACTAAGAGGAGCTACTTTTTCACTTCAGACTTTCTGAGCAGTTTGAGTTAATGTGCGTGTTAGTATATATTTATATCCAGCTGGGAGGAGGCCTCGGGGAAGACCCAGGACCAGGTGGAGAGATTAGATCTCCACACTGGCCTGGGAACGCCTCAGGATCCCCCAGTTAGAGCTGGTTAATGTGGCCCAGGAAAGGGAAGTTTGGGGTTCCCTGCTAAAGCTGCTGCCCCCACGACCCGACCCCGGATAAGAGGCTGAAGATGAGATGAGACCTTCTAGTATTAGATTATTTTAAACCTGGACCGAGGCCGCGCCAAAAACCTCAGGTAAACTTCTGCTGATGGAAAACCACAAAAGAACGAAACAATGGAAAATCCACTCTTAAAAAAGGCACAGAGTCGTTTTTATTTGAGTATTTTATTTGAATATTTACGTGGAGAGAAAGAAGCTGCGTCAGGCGACAGTCAGGTCGATACATGAGAGTAAAACACAGCAACAGAAGGAAACCCAGGGCGTCACGCAGGGCAAAGTAGAGGCTAAAGAGCACACACGCACACACACTCACACACTCACACACTCACACACTCACACAGAGCATTGATTTGCATCTAGAATGACTGAAATTTGGCAACTTGTCTCAAAGAAGGGCTAAAGAGCACACACACACACACGCCCACACACACACACACACACACACACACACACACACACACACAGACACACACACACACACAAACACAGAGCAGTGATTTGCATCTAGAATGACTAAAATTTGGCAACTTGTCTCAAACACACACACACACACAGACAGACAGACACACACGCACACACACATGCCCACACACAGACACACACACACACACATGCCCACGCACGCACACACACTCACACACAGACACACACACACACACACACACAGGACTCCAGTGATTTGTATCTAGAATGACTGAAATTTGGCAACTTGTCTCAAAGTAGGGGCTAAAGAGCACACACACACGCACACACGCACACACACACACAGCAGTGATTTGTATCTATAATGACTTCATGTTTCTGACCAGACGTTCTTCAAAATGACACAATTAAGAAAAATGACTTTCTGTTGCTGATGGTTGTGGTGTGTGTGTGTGTGTGTGCGTGTGTGCGTGCGTGTGTGTGTGTGCGTGTGCGTGCGTGCGTGTGTGTGTGCGTGTGTCTCACAGGTTCGAACCTTCAGCTTCATACGCTTGTCATCGCGTCAGCTACATGATTGTATTCGTTAACCTGCGGTGGGAAAATGAGCAGACGTATAAAACAGCCGGGCTCCGCTCACACGATATGAAACATTAAGGACTCCTGCAGGGACGAGCGTCAGACGAGCGCCGGTCGGCGTCTAAAACGGCCCGGCAGAACCAGAACAACCGAGGAAAACAGTTCAGTAGCAGTAGAAAAAAGCCGACTATTAAAACTAAAAACAACATGCATATTAAATATACCTGTTAATATGTTTTATATGCTCAACGGGACGGTCGGAGGTTTAAAAAACTCGTAAAGCCACAAATAAAAATGGGTGAAAACACGTAAATCATTCGACTTGATGACGATAAACAGTTATTATTAAGTAGCAACAGGGAAGTTTCCTCTATTTCAGCTCGTTACACTAATTACCTGCAAACACTAGTTCAGTTTGTTTACTTTAATCGGGCTATTCCACACTTAGCATCACGAGCTAGGACGGGTTTACACATTTGTCGCAGTTGTGCGTGAACATCGGCGCACAACGTGTGTGTGTGTGTGCACGTGTTCTGTTGGCGCCGTCTGTTTAACTGCAGCAGATAGAGGGTTTTCAGTCGGGTCACAGATCCGTCAGCCGCGTCCGGAGGTCTCCGACGTCGAGTTTTGGCGCTCCGAGGAAATGTTCAGGGACATTCTGAAGTCTGACACGTTAGATTTGATCTTAGCGTTAGCTCGCACTGTAGCATCAGCTCGTGTCCAGAAAAGACGAGTTTAAACAAAATAAAATGCGAGAAAAGGATGAAAATGTCAAACTTTAAAGCCACGTTCACACTGCCTTTTTGATGTGGCGCTGGTGCAGAAGCTCTGTGTGAAAAGGGCTTTCGTGTCTTCAAATGAGCGCTGAAATAAGACGTTTCGTGCTGGGAGATATGACGATAATAGATCATTTCATATCACGATATATATCAATATATTACGTTTTCTGGTAATTTAATAAATAGTGTTTATGAAATAACCACATGGTAAAGCCTGTTGTTCACTCGTGTGTGAATTCAACAACTAACAAAAGTGCTAAATTAACATAATGTTGGATCAGAACGTGAAGCGGCGTCCAGATGACGCCCATGTTAGCGCTAACCCCTCTGAAACCAATGAGATTACTAATTTTTTATGCTGTTTTCATGCTGAACGAGTTGTTTCTGAGGAAGTTCTGAGCTTTTGCTGGTAAACACGGGTTAAAGTGGCGCTTTTGCAGGATTCTTTGTGGAGAAAATCACCATTTAACTCAATGGACAGATCTGAATTATTCAATTAGTCGAGAAAATCATGTGTTGGTTGACAAAGAATTGACGACAGCGCTACTAAATGTTGCCTTAATGTTGTTGTCTTTCTCTGTATCGCGATAGAAGCTATATATATTTATGTCGCCCAGCCCCAATCTTGTTCTAACGTGTCAAACAAACATAAAAATAAAGAGAAATTTAGATTTGTTCTCGTACCTAAGAGTTTCTAATGAACTAGCGTCCTAATGATGAATTTAAGCTAACAACTAGCGAGCTAACAACGTGAACACTTGTTGTTTAAAGTGCTTTAAGACGGCCGAACGTCGTCAGACTTAATCACGGGAGCGCTGAAGACCTCCGACGTGGCTGTCGCAGTGTTGAACCACCTGAAAAAGTCTCTATGTACTGAACAGTCGGTGTTTGATGGCTGGTACAGGAAGCACAGGCGGTTTAGGACTAAAGAAAGCAGCGTTCAGACCAGTTTACGTTCCCTTTCCAAGACATGTCCACGTTATTGTGGGTCCTGTTTTGGGACAGTGAACCAACAGTCATTAATTTCATTTTCCGTAGCAGAACACTAAGAAAAAAAGCTTCATTATCGATTAAAATGCCATTTATTTGTCAAAATTCTGCTCGTTTTAGTCGGTTTAAAACATTAAAGGGATCTAATTCAGATAACTGCAGCACAAAGTCCCAACGCTGAAGCTTTGACTCGTCCGCCACCGTTTACATCTGTGCCAACTATCACAACTCACCATCAGCACGCTGGCTTCACTACAACAGACGCACTAATCCACGTTACCCCAATTACTAAAGCTAAGTAGTAACACGGACCCTGCAGGAACAAACTCTATTACTACCACGGACCTGGGAGTGTGCGCTAACACGCGGTTGCTACGTAGTTGGTAGATTAGCAACACGTTAAAAGTTAAAACCACGAACCGTGACGGACGTGAACCCAACAGAGTTAGATCGTGTCTGTCTGCAGGAGAACTTTACAATAGTTTAGATTTTTGTCCATTTTAGATTCTTTTCAGAACATTTAAAGTACGTCTGACGCTAACGCTAATGCTAACGCTAACACTCGTCGTTCAAGAGGACGTCCTGAAATATGTTTAATCCAAAGATATTCAGTTTAGATCACCATAGAAACCAGAACAAATTCACATTTAAGAAGCTGAACTTTGTCTTTCTCACATAATTAATCGACCAAAATAGTTGTTTTTTCGTTAACTGACCCGGTTTCAAACAGTTTTTAACTTTGGAGAAGCAGCAGACTAAATCTAGCACGTTGGATATAATGCACTTAACCGTCTTATGAATTAAAACGCCTGAACGTTTGTTTATAGTGGGGACAAACTTTCAAAACACGTGAACATGTGATTTTAATAACTGCGCCGCCGTAGTCGTATCTTCACTACGCGAACATCTACGAATACTCTTACAGTTTGCGTAGAAGCTCGATTTCTCGTTCATTCGGTCTTTAAACGCTACCAAACACCCCGTCTATGTTTACACAGGACCTAAAAAACATAAATACTTAAGTTAAACTCAGCACGCAGGCTTTTGGCACCTTATTAGAGGGAATGGCAGCGTACAGGGATGTTAAAGGGCGGGTGAAAAACAAAACAAACACGTCAAAATATAAATATGTACAAATAATGATCCCGTGTCTTGAAAATACTCCATCAGTCCTTCCAGAATCGTCCCCCTACGTCGTCTGTCCATCCCAACACAACGCACGTGAACGTTGACCCTCGTTTTTAAGTCGTTTCTGCTACAACGGTGACCTCGTACGACTCGTTCGCCAAGTTTCAAACCCTTTTCTCTTGTATAGTGAATTTGCCCGGGGGAGCTGATCTCGGATCCGCACCAGTTTTCCAAGTGGTTTCTCCAAAAGGGGAACTGAACTGGCGTCTGTCGTGTTGAGGCCGCGGGTGCTTCAGACGGTTTCCCGAGCGAGTAAATGCGGCAACGGAGGAAAGTCTTACCCTGAACGAGTCCTTCGATACTCTACAAAAGTCGTACGTCGTTGTTGTCGGATAGAAACTTCTACTTTTGATCCAGATTAGTCTGACGGGGTTTAGTTTCGACGTTAGATCGTGTCAGAGACGAGACGTTCAAACTGTAAACGTACGAGCTTTGATACCCAGAACTCTCTCAACCCTCATTGTCGTGAATTTCACCACAAACTTTTGCATTTCTGATCAAACATCACCTCAAAGTTCTGGGATTTCTAAACTGATCCTCGATCAGAGTCTCCGGGCAACTTCCGCCTACCCTCAGCGTCCGTTTGATGTCATAGCTGCTAGCGTTTACTTGTTAGCAACCATTTTGCGTCCCTTCAAATGCAGCCAGGGACGCAAAATGGCTCAAGTCAAACACGCCCTTGTAGCGTCAGTGAATGCTCGGCGCCGATCGGTCATTCGTTGACGTCCTCTTGAGCCTGACGCCTCGTCGGATAGCCACCAGAAAATCCTCCACCTCGCTGTACTCCGTCTCCTCGAGGAGCTCCGGGAGAGGCCGGCGCTCCCACTCTGCCACCCGGCCACCGGGCTGCGGCGGTGGGGTGGGAGGATCCGAGCCCTCGCTCAGGTGCTGGATCTCCCACGAGCCGGACCTTGGTGAAAGGGGTCCGCAGCTGCCTGGTGACAGAGGGGTGGTCGGGGGGCTGAGCGGGGTTCGTGGTGCGTTGCCGTCCTCTGACGCCGCCCTGCTGGGGAAACCGGGGTGTTCAGGCACAGTGGGGGTCTTGACTGGGATCATGGGGGGCTTGATGGGAATGGGGCCCAAGCTGAGGCCCCCGGAGGGCCGTCGCAGGTTCGGTTTGGAGGATGGCGTCCGTCGTATGGTGGCGACTCCAGGGGTGATTATGGCCGAGGGGTTGGAGGGCAGCCCGGCGGTGGAGGCGGGACGTTTGGACTGGAACATGCGGCGGTAGGACTGGCTGATGTCGCTGTTTCTGGGGATGGTGGAGGATTTATCAAAGTCCGACGGCTGCTGGTGCTCGCCGTCCTGATCCACCCCCACGGAGTAGTAGTCGCAGTCTGAAACTGTAGGAAAACAGATCCATCTCATCACTGCACTCTTTCATTTTACAACTCAAGTTACTGAAAAGGACGAAGGTGTGTTTACTGACGGGACACAAATGTCCTTAACTCCACGGTGTTTAACAACTGAAAATGGGAAACGCAAGTTTTCAGAAAAACGATTGAAGGAGATGAAGTTTGTGAATCAGGACTTTTTATGAAAATGTCGATGTAGATGTTTTTATTGTGCTGACGTTTGGTTTGAATTGTTATTTGATGTTATAAAAACATTGTGAAGCTGAAATAAAAGTGTGTGTGTGTGTGTGTGTGTGTGTGTGTGTGTGTGTGTGAGGAGAAGAAAGTAAAATTTTAACGTGTCCAAAAAACGCTTAAACAGTCACAGGATCGTTTGTTTAGAAAAGTCAAAGTTTAGCGGCTCCAGAAAAAAGAAACGAAAAAAGTCTCAGTAAAGTTTGTTGAAAAAGCACAGAAAAGTTTCGGTGTCGTTTCACCGGAAAAATAAGCCCAAAATAAGACTTTTTGTGGCGAGAAAAATAAAAAAAATGTGTGGTGTAATGGTTAGCGCTGTCGCCTCACAACAAGAAGGTTGTAGGTTCACATCCCGACACATGCAGGTGTATGGTTCTCTATTGTCTCTAATCACCCGTACGTGTGAAAGCTTAAATCATCACAGCAGAGTTTGTTTAAAAAAGCAAGAAATATAAATTAGTTTCATTTTAAGAAAAGTTTCAGTGTCGTGCCTCTGGAAAAATAAAAAGCCCAAAAAATAGATTTTGTGGCGAAAAAAGTAAAAAAAAAAAAGAAAAACTCAACATAACGTGTCTAGAAAATGCTTGAATCACTCGTACGATTGCGTCAAATGGTGGCAGCATTGGGCTGCACGGTGGTGTAGTGGTTAGCGCTGTCGCCTCACAGCGAGAAGGTTCCAGGTTCGCATCCCGACACAGACATCAAGACAGTTGATCAGTTCATTGTTGACTCCAGATCACCCGTCGTTTCTGTGTCCTGTGATGGACCAACGCCAAAGTTTGGTACGCGCAAAATAAAACATGCCCAAAAAAACGCTGTAACACGGAAGTTACAGTTTGGTGTTGATATAAGAAAACGTCACAAAACGTCACAAAAACGCTTAAACAGTGAGGACAAAATAAATAATCCTAGTGTCGAGCCTCTGGGAAAGATGAAATCAGATTTTGCATCAAAAAGAGTCAAAATGTCAAAATGTAACGTGTCCAAAAAAAGGTTAAATCAGTCAAAGGACAGTTTGTAGAAAAAGGTGAAGAAAAGTCAAAGTTTAAAAAAAGCTTGTGTCTAAAAAGTCAAAGTTTAAAAAAAGCTCGTGTCTAAAAAGTCAGTTTTGTATCTGGAAGAAAAGTCAAAATAAGTCAAAATGTAACGTGTCCAAAAAATCTTAAATCAGTCCCAGGATCGTGTTTCTGAAGCCGTCGTAGCAGAGTTCGTTTAAAAAAGTCAAGAAAAGTCAAAGTTTAGTGCGTCCAAAACATGAGCTCTGTCAAAAGTCACATTTTTTTTGTGGAAAAAGGTAAAAAAAAAAAAAAAAAAAAAAAAAAGTCAAAATGTAAAAAGTCCAAAAAATTCTTAAAAAAACGCGTCTAAAAATCAGGCAAAGAAAATTCACAGTAAAGTTTGTTGAAAATAGTAAAAAAAAATAGTTTTAGTGTCGAAAAGAGTCCAAATCTATAAATATATATAAACAGTCAAAGGATCGTGTTTCTAAAACCGTCACAGCAAAGTCAAAGTTCAGTGCGTCCAAAAAATAATAAACCCAGAAAAAGTCAGAGTCTGAATGTTGGAAAAGTCAAAATGTAACAAAAGTCGGAGTTTTGTGTTGAAAGAAGAAAAGTCACAAAGAAAAAGTCACAAAATATCCAGAAAAATCTTAAATCGTCACAGGATCGTGTTTCTGAAGCGTCACGGACGAGTTTGTAAAGAAAAGTCATAAAAAGTCAAAATGTGTTAAAATGTAAAAAGTCCAAACAAACTTAAATCAGCAGAGTTCGTTTAAACAAGCAAGAAAAAAAAATGAGTCGTATGTTAAAAAAAGTCCAGAGCAGTTTCAGTGTCGTGCCTCTGGAAGAAAAAAAGCACAAAAAAAATTATTTTTGGGTCGAAAAAAGTTAAAAAAAAAAGAAAAAGTCAAAATGTAAAATGTCCAAAAAATTCTTAAAAAACGCGTCAAAACATGAGGCAAAGAAAATTCACAGTAAAGTTTAATGAGAAATAGTAAAAAAAAATGACCGCTAACCCTAACCCTAACCCTAACCCACCCTAACCCTAACCCTAACCCTAACCCTAATCCCAACCCTAACCCTAATCCCAACCCTAACCCTAACCCTAACCCTAATCCCAACCCTAATCCTAACCCCAACCCTAACCCCAACCCTAACCCTAACCCTAACCCTAACCCCAACCCTAACCCTAATCTCAACCCTAACCCTAACCCCAACCCTAACCCTAACCCTAACCCCAACCCTAACCCTAACCCTAACCCCAACCCTAACCCTAACCCTAATCTCAACCCTAACCCTAACCCCAACCCTAACCCTAACCCCAACCCTAACCCCAACCCTAACCCTAACCCTAACCCTAACCCTAACCCCAACCCTAACCCTAACCCTAACCCTAACCCTAATCTCAACCCTAACCCTAACCCTAACCCTAACCCCAACCCTAACCCTAACCCTAATCTCAAACCTTAACCCTATTTTAAATAGGCCATAACTTTTGATAGGAACGTCGTAGAGACTCCATCTTGGTACCAATGGAAAGCGCGTGGCCATAATTAGGGGGGTAGGCAAAGTCTCAATAAATGAGCACCTAAGGGAAAAAAAATAGGCACACAATTGTTTTATATCAAAGGGTTCCGATTGTCCGATCGCAACGAAACCAGCACGAGTGAACTCAGCACCCACAAAACAGGGGGGGTAGCCAAAGTTTCAAGTCTCTAAAATAACCCTAACCCCTAAACCCTAACCCTAATCCTTAACCCTAACCCCTAAACCCTAACCCTAATCCTTAACCCTAACCCTAACCCTAACCCTAATCTCAACCCTAACCCTAACCCTAACCCTAATCTCAACCCTAACCCCAACCCCAACCCTAACCCTAACCCTAACCCCAACCCTAACCCTAAACCCAACCCTAACCCTAACCCCAACCCTAACCCCAACCCTAACCCCAACCCCAACCCTAACCCTAACCCTAACCCCAACCCTAACCCTAACCCTAACCCCAACCCCAACCCTAACCCTAACCCTAACCCTAACCCAACCCTAACCCCAACCCTAACCCTAATCTCAACCCTAACCCCAACCCTAACCCCAACCCTAACCCTAACCCCAACCCTAACCCCAACCCTAACCCTGACCCCAACCCTAACCCTAACCCTAACCCCAAACCCTAACCCTAACCCCAACCCTAACCCTAACCCCAACCCTAACCCACCCTAACCCTAACCCTAACCCTAATCTCAACCCTAACCCTAACCCTAACCCCAACCCTAACCCCAACCCTAACCCTAACCCCAACCCTAACCCTAACCCCAACCCCAACCCTAACCCTAACCCTAACCCCTAACCCTAACCCAACCCCTAACCCCAACCCTAACCCTAATCTCAACCCTAACCCCAACCCTAACCCCAACCCTAACCCCAACCCTAACCCTGACCCCAACCCTAACCCTAACCCTAACCCCAAACCCTAACCCCAACCCCAACCCTAACCCTAACCCCAACCCTAACCCCAACCCTAACCCCAACCCTAACCCTGACCCCAACCCTAACCCCAAACCCTAACCCTAACCCCAACCCTAACCCTAACCCTAACCCCAACCCTAACCCCAACCCTAACCCTGACCCCAACCCTAACCCCAACCCTAACCCCAACCCCAACCCTAACCCCAACCCCAACCCCAACCCTAACCCCAACCCTAAACCCCAACCCTAACCCTTAACCCTAACCCTAACCCCAACCCAACCCTAACCCCAACCCTAACCCCAACCCCAACCCCAACCCCAACCCTAACCCTAACCCCAACCTTAACCCCAACCCTAACCTTAACCCTAACCCCAACCCCAACCCCAACCCTAACCCTAACCCCAACCTTAACCCTAACCCCAACCCTAACCCTAACCCTAACCCCAACCCTAACCCCAACCCTAACCCTAACCCTAACCCCAACCCTAACCCTAACCCTAATCTCAACCCTAACCCTAACCCTAACCCAAACCCTAACCCCAACCCTAACCCTAACCCCAACCCTAACCCCAACCCTAACCCTAACCCCAACCCTAACCCCAACCCCAACCCTAACCCTAACCCTAACCCCTAACCCTAACCCAACCCTAACCCCAACCCTAACCCTAACCCTAATCTCAACCCTAACCCCAACCCTAACCCCAACCCTAACCCTAACCCCAACCCTAAAACCAACCCTAACCCTGACCCCAACCCTAACCCTAACCCTAACCCCAAACCCTAACCCTAACCCCTAACCCCAACCCTAACCCCAACCCTAACCCCAACCCTAACCCCAACCCTAACCCTGACCCCAACCCTAACCCTAACCCTAACCCTAACCCCAAACCCTAACCCTAACCCTAACCCCAACCCTAACCCCAACCCTAACCCCAACCCTAACCCTAACCCCAACCCTAACCCCAACCCTAACCCTGACCCCAACCCTAACCCCAACCCTAACCCCAACCCCAACCCTAACCCCAACCCTAACCCCAACCCTAAACCCCAACCCTAACCCCAACCCAACCCTAACCCCAACCCTAACCCCAACCCCAACCCCAACCCTAACCCTAACCCCAACCCCAACCCTAACCCTAACCCCAACCTTAACCCCAACCCTAACCCTAACCCTAAACCCCAACCCTAACCCTAAACCCTAACCCCAACCCTAACCCTAACCCCA
Source organism: Echiichthys vipera (assembly GCF_963691815.1). Lineage (NCBI taxonomy): Eukaryota > Metazoa > Chordata > Actinopteri > Perciformes > Trachinidae > Echiichthys > Echiichthys vipera. The sequence goes on from NC_139838.1 coordinate 28,082,579, forward strand.
ACCCAACCCTAACCCCAACCCTAACCCTAAACCCTAACCCTAAACCCTAACCCCAACCCTAACCTTAACCCCAACCCTAACCCCAACCCTAACCCTAACCCCAACCCTAACCCTAACCCCAACCTTAACCCCAACCCTAACCCTAACCCTAAACCCCAACCCTAACCCTAAACCCTAACCCCAACCCTAACCCTAACCCCAACCCCAACCCTAACCCTAACCCCAACCTTAACCCCAACCCTAACCCTAACCCTAACCCCAACCTTAACCTTAACCCTAACCCTAACCCCAACCCCAACCCTAACCCTAACCCCAACCTTAACCCTAACCCCAACCCTAACCCCAACCCCAACCGTGTAACCGATATAAGAGACTGCAGA
>NC_139838.1:28092958-28105458 GCF_963691815.1 Echiichthys vipera
TGTGACGACAACATGTCACAACTAAGCTGCTCTCAGATGTGCATCACATCGCAGCCAAAGACACACAAAATGATCACAAAGAGACAAAGAACAACAACAAAGAGACCAAAAATGATTAAAAACAGATGTAAAATGATCACAGATAGAAACAGAGCAACAATAGAAATGTAAAATGTCTTAAAAAAAGATGCAAAACAACAACAAAGTCACAAAAAACGACTAAAAATAAACGTAACATGAGCACAAAAAGACACAAAATGACACAAAACTGTGCATTTAAGCGAACAAAGCTTGAAGGTCTACAAGAAGGAGTCATCAGAGAGGTCTCACAGCGAGCAAGGGGAATGTATTGAATCAAATTTAACACATTTCCAAATCCCAAGTGTCTCTTAACAGAACTTCCCGTCTTACACGGAGGTTCGCGTGCTGACATCGTTTGCACGCCCCATCAGGTCTTTCCAATACACACTCACACATTTACAGTAGAGTCTACTTTGTATCCAGACGTCATCAGTATTATCGTTAGAAATCAATTTGCCATCAGAAGGTTGCGTGTTCAGATCACGTCGGGGTCACCAATTTATGGTAGAACAATGTGTTAGAAAAATAGAAAGGTCTACAAGAAGGAGTCAGCAGAGAGGTCTCACAGCTGTCAAGGGGAATTTCTTTGAATCGAGTTTAACAAACTCATCACAGAGTTCCAAGATCCAAGTGTCTCTTAACAGAACTTCCCGTCTTATACTGATGTTCGTGTGCTGACATCGTTTGCACGGCCCATCAGGTCTTTCCAATACACACCCATACATTTGCAATCAGTGGCGTCTACTTTGTGTCCAGACGTCATCACGCCCGGATACACTTACACTGTACGGTCACTGCAAACACGAGTAGCCACATATAAACTTCCTGTCATTTATTTCTGCACACGCCGCATTCGTCACACACACACGCACACGCACACACACACGCACACGCACACGCTCACACACACACACACGCTCACACACACACACGCGCTCTGTGTTTGTGAGAGAACCACGTCTGAACTTTTTCTTTTTCCTTATCAGGGCGATGGATGTTCTCACCGATGACGAATCGATTTAGTTCTTTGTTCTTTAAAATAAAAATATAAAAAATAAATGTTGAAACATGCGGATCAGGGTAAAGAGATTCAGTCACCGTAAAGAAGAAGAAGAAGCTCTAATCCTTATAAGTGTAGTTTACAAGTGTGTGTGTGTGTGTGTGTGTGTGTGTACGTGTGTGTGTGCGTGTGCGTGTGTGTGTTTGTGTGTGTGCGTGTGCATGTGTGTGTGTGTGTGTGTGGGGTGGGGTAGTGAGCACTGCATTGCACCAGTGACACCTCTTTCTCTCCTCTGCTCTTCACTGTCTCCACATGTCCTCCTCCCCTTCCTCTCTCTCTTCCTCTTCCTCCTCCTCCTCCTCTCTCTCTCTTCCTCCTCCTCCTCCTCCTCTTCCTCTCTCTCTCTTCCTCCTCCTCCTCCTCCTCTTCCTCTCTCTCTCTCTCTTCCTCCTCCTCCTCCTCCTCTTCCTCTCTCCCTCTCTCTCTTCCTCCTCCTCCTCCTCTTCCTCTCTCCCTCTCTCTCTTCCTCCTCCACTCCCACTGTGCCTCCGTCCCGTGCCCCGTGCTTTAGGGTCCTTGTCCCCCCCTCCAGGCCCGTTTGTACTCACACTACCTGGGCCTCGGAGAATGCTTCTTGCTGCCTATACGTCATCACGCCGTAACACGTCACACGCATTGATGACGTCATGGCGATGCGTGGCTTTGTTTCCAGATCTTTCCGTAGACCTCGGAGTTTTTGTGCGTCTTGTCGACTGTTTTTGAATCTTTTCATCGACCAAATCTGCAGTAAACACTCCACCTCCGCATCACACCAACGTGAACCTTTCACCGCCATTGTTTGAAATGTCCGCGCATGGTCCCTCCTTCTTTTTTCTACGTCCCAACAGGCGCACAGGAAATGACCTCAGAACCGCCGTAGGCCTTGTGCTCGTACACGTGCACACGCTCGTGCTCGTACACGTGCAAACGTGCTTTACTAAAGCCCACCTCTCCCAAACGGGCCGTGGACGGCAAGCGTGCCGCTCCTAGACGCGGTACGGTTGCACTCACACTGGTCAAAGGAACCAGACTTTAGCCGTGAAACGTGCTGGGGCACGGGACGGAGGAACAGTGGGAATGCGCCCTAGGAGTGATCATCATGAAGTAAACGTCCGTGTTCATTCAGGGTCTCAGGACCTTTTCTGACCCTGGATCTGCGCCCGGGACTCTTCATCATCCGTGCATCCAGGCTCCAACATGTTTCTCATCTGGGCGTCATCTCTTCTGACTCCCAACACCGTTCCCACACTTCTCTCTCTTCACACACCTCCCCCTCCTCCTCCTCTTCTCTCTCTCTTTTCCCACCGTTCCTTACTCTCTCCTCTCTTCTTCTTCTCACCTTCAGACGAGGTGTCACATCCTCTCTTCGCACCTCGCCTCCTCTCTGCTGCGCTGCTTCGAGAAACAAGGCGTTACGCTTCTGCATCGGTCCAGACGACGTGAGATAGAGACGAAAACCGTCGTCTCACAGAGGAACCGCGGAGCTCCGGAGCGCTTCTAATGATTCAGAGCGCGGGTGTGTTTGTGTCGCCGTGCACGTACGGAAATACGGTCCAGGATGAAACGCAGACGTCCAGAGGAGCCACACACGCTCCAGAGCTGCACCCTGGCACGGGATGACTTAAAGTGTGATCGGAGTTTGTCACAGCACGTGTGAAAATACGGTTTGAAACGTAAGAACTAAGCAGTAGTCTCTCCTCTGAAACGCCTGGGTCGTGTCTGTGGATGCGCCTTTCCGCTGCAGGACGTCAACACACGAGCAAAGACGGACCCTTGCATCAGGCCGCTGTAGCTCTCAGGGGGAAGATGAATTCCCCAGACGTGCATGACTCACACGGTTTGGCCGCGGTGCCGCCCGGGCACGTCTCCACAGGCGCCGGAAAAACTCGACTTTTCACAGCTCTGTTCAACTGTGCGTCCAACTCGTCTCAGACCGCGACACTTAAGAGTGTGAATAATCCGGCAGTGTCACTAATGTTAGGTGTTAAATTCATATTAAGGGCCAAGAGTTGCAGGCTCATCTCATCTCATCTTCAGCCTCTTATCCGGGGTCGGGTCTCAGGGGCAGCAGCTTTAGCAGGGGACCCCAAACTTCCCTTTCCCGGGCCACATTAACCAGCTCTAACTGGGGGATCCTGAGGCGTTCCCAGGCCAGTGTGGAGATCTAATCTCTCCACCTGGTCCTGGGTCTTCCCCGAGGCCTCCTCCCAGCTGGACGTGCCTGGAACACCTCCCTAGGGAGGCGCCCAGGGTTCATCCTTACCAGATGATCCTGAACCACCTCAACTGGCTCCTTTCAACACAAAGGAGCAGCGGCTCTACTCCGAGTTCCTCACGGATGCTGAACTTCTCCCCCTCTCTCTAAGGGAGACTCCAGACCCCCTCCTGAGGAAACACATTTCACACGCTTGGACCTGGACCTGGTTCTTTGGGTCCTGACCCAGCTTTCATGACCACAGGTGAGGGTAGGAACCAGGACTGAGCGGTAGATCCAGAGCTTTGCCTTCCTCAGCTCTCTTTTCTCAGGGAAGACCCAGGACCAGGTGGAGAGATTAGATCTCCACACTGGCCTGGGAACGCCTCAGGATCCCCCAGTTAGAGCTGGTTTGATTTGGTGTCAGTTTGGACTCTGACAGGAAGAACTGTGCAGAAAAGACCAAACACTGGTAAAGTCTCCTCTCTCTGTACAGAGGCTTTTAAACCACATGTTCAGTCTCAGTGTCTCAGGAGGGGAAAATCAAATAAGAACGTCTCATCACTTCAACCTCCAAGAGGAAAACATGATTTTCATGATGTTCAATCATCTCTTTTAGTGCCTTAAATCATGAGACGTTACAAACCAGGCGGTGCTACAAACTGGGTGACACTAAACTGCAACATAACATTCTAGAACTGTAACTTAACATTCTAGAACTGTAACGTAACATTCTAGAACTGTGACATAACATTCTAGAACTGTAACATAACATTCTAGAACTGTAACATAACATTCTAGAACTGTAACGTAACATTCTAGAACTGTGACATAACATTCTAGAACTGTAACTTAACATTCTAGAACTGTAACGTAACATTCTAGAACTGTGACATAACATTCTAGAACTGTAACATAACATTCTAGAACTGTAACATAACATTCTAGAACTGTAACATAACATTCTAGAACTGTGACATAACATTCTAGAACTGTGACATAACATTCTAGAACTGTAACATAACATTCTAGAACTGTGACTTAACATTCTAGAACTGTGACTTATCATTCTAGAACTGCAACTTAACATTCTAGAACTGCGACTTAACATTCTAGAACTGCAACTTAACATTCTAGAACTGCAACTTAACATTCTAGAACTGTAACTTAACATTCTAGAACTGTGACTTAACATTCTAGAACTGCAACATAACATTCTAGAACTTCAACATAACATTCCAGAACTGTAACTTAACATTCTAGAACTACAACTTCAAATTCTAGAACTGCAACATAACATTCTAGAACTGCAACTTAACATTCTAGAACTGCGACTTAACATTCTAGAACTGCGACTTGACATTCTAGAACTGCAACATAACATTCTAGAACTGTGACTTAACATTCTAGAACTGTGACTTAACATTCTAGAACTGTAACTTAACATTCTAGAACTGTAACTTAACATTCTAGAACTTCGACTTAACATCCTAGAACTGCGACATAACATTCTAGAACTGCAACTTAACATTCTAGAACTGCAACTTAACATTCTAGAACTTTGACTTAACATCCTAGAACTGTAACTTAACATTCTAGAACTGTAACTTAACATTCTAGAACTTCGACTTAACATTCTAGAACTTTGACTTAACATTCTAGAACTGCAACTTAACATTCTAGAACTTTGACTTAACATTCTAGAACTGTGACATAACATTCTAGAACCGCAACTTAACATTCTAGAACCGCAACATAACATTCTAGAACTGCGACATAACATTCTAGAACTGTAACTTAACATTCTAGAACTTTGACTTAACATCCTAGAACTGCGACATAACATTCTAGAACTGCAACTTAACATTCTAGAACTTCGACTTAACATTCTAGAACTTTGACTTAACATCCTAGAACTGTGACTTCACATTCTAGAACTTTGGGCTGCTGGTGTGGTGAGTTTTTTTGGCGTTATTTCATGTTGCTAGTAGCCAAACAGTGAAAGTGAGTTAGCCTAATTTGACTTCTGTTGTGGAGTTCTGTTTGACGTTAACTTTATTCCAGTAGATATTTTTAAGTTACAGGAGTCTGAGTTTGTGTGGGGGATGAATGGGCGACATCTACACAGCGGTGGAATGTTAAAGGCAGGTTTTAGAGAACGACTGCAGGGCTGCCCTCGCTGTAACTACTGTAACTGGAGAGCTAACCGCTAACACAGCACCACACCACAGAAACACGCTAGCTCTCCCACACAGCTGGCGTGTTAACCTACAAAGTTTTCGAGACGACACAAATACATTCAAACATTTCCTGCTAAACGCTCGTTCCTGCACGGTGCCATGAGCAGGACTTCCTGTGACCGGGTCGAGTTTGGTCTCACGCGCAGATGAGCTGCTGTGGAGCCTCGAGGCCGTTCCGTCTGCAGCTGCAGGTCAGACAGAGACGCTGCTCTGTCCCACTCAATTGGGTCAAATGGGTCTCAGTGCCATCAGTGTCAACACACAGACACACACACACACAGACACACACACAGACACACACACACACACACAGACACACACACACACACAGACACACACACACACACACACACAGACACACACACACACACACAGACACACACACACACACAGACACACACACACACACACACACACAGACACACACACACACACACACACACACACACACACAGACACACACACACACACACACACACACAGACACGGGTCAATCAGCTGAATTGAACAGGAACTCATTGACTGACTGTGACCCTGCAGGAAAAGAACTAGACTGCGAACACCAGGGCGGGAACTCACTCACAAAAAGACAAAACAACCCATTCAAGGCTCTTTTTAGTGTTTTAGTGCAAAGAGTAAAAAGTAGCATTATGCTAGCTAAAGAGTTCATGTCTCAGTCTCTAGTTTCAAGTCTTCTTCAAATCAGCATGATGTTCATTTAGTAAATGATGGTCCCATTTAGAGTCAAATAGAGCAGAAAGCGGTTTAGTGATGCATTAAACATTACATTAAAATAGCCTTTAACTTGTTTTTGGGTGTGTATGTTAAAGTCTCTCATTGGACCATTGAGCGCTCAGTTGCACCGTGATCCATCTCTGTTTAACACAATATTTTCCTAAACCTAACCACGTCACCTTTGTTGCTTTGAACGGGACTCTCGGAGCGTTAACGCACGATAATGCCCATCTGAACCCAACGGTGGGTGAAGCGGGCGTCGTCTGTATGGTTGTCCTTTGCAGGTCTCGATAACCGCTCATCCAGTCGACTTCACACTTGGCAGGAGTTTTGTTGAGGACCAGGGGGAGTGCAGCGACGAGCGTGAAGTCGATCGGCTGAGCGGTTCTCAAGTACGCTACACGTGCACTGCAACTAGCCGCTGGAAATGGGGAATAAAGATGCCCCGCCCACACTGTTTGAGTGACAGCTAATGTAAGGGGCATAAACTTCAAGATGGAGACTAAATAAAGGATTTGCTCCACATCTCCCTGTGTCCTTCTTCTCTTCTTCCCTCACGCTCCAGTTCTCAAAAATAGCTCTCCAGTCGTAACCTCCCTGTAGCAGCAAGGCAAGAAATATAGTCTCCTACTACAGGACGGTGATTTACTGCCTGTCCTGCTGTGTGTGTGCGTGTGTGTGTGCGTGGGTGTGTGTGTGTCTTCAGCTGCTCGGGCTCCTCAGCCCAGTTCCACCAGCGTTCGTGTCGAGCGCCTCCTGCGGGGATGTGACGGCTGAGTTCACATCCCCGTCGATCGGATGGAGAGAGACGGGTTCGAGTTCCAGTCTCGGATTCCAGGTCACGAGCGCTCGGCTCTCGCTGGTCACGGTGTCGAGGCTGTCGTCTCAGAATAAAGAAAATCGGTCAGGATCCTCTGAGCGCGTCTTAAATTAAGGTTACATTCAGTCTCTGTCTGTCTGCTGGTCGCTCGCTCCTCCTGGTTCTTTACTGTAGATTAACCTTTAAACTATTGATGCACTTCTGATAATTACGGTGTGTGGTGGGGACCTCCACTGACTTTACACATAGAAGTGTATAAAGCTAGTAAAGCAGTTAGTATACATTAGGACCTTCAAACGGGCCTGGAGGGGGGGACAAGTACCCTTAAGCACGGGGCACGGGACGGTGGAACAGTGTGAGTGCGCCCTAAACTGCAGATATGAGTTCAGACAGAAGCTGATGTGATCCATATAGTGAAACTGTTTATTCAGCGTGCAGCTTCCTCTCTCCAGCTGAGCTCCGTGTGACCTTTCAGACGTGTCGCTCATTAGCTGGAACTGGCTTTGTCGTTCCTCGACCGTAAAGAGACGGACGGCAGCGACACGCCGACACTTCTGCGGCTCGTTGACATGTGAGAAGTGGTGAAGTGACCTTGTGTCTTCATGAAGGAGAGAGAGAGAGAGAGAGAGAGAGAGAGAGAGAGAGAGAGGCTGTCTGATGCAACCACCAGGCAACACTATGCAGCTGTTTGACCGACCCCTGATTGGTTTCTTCTGCCTGCGGTGCGTGTGAGGGTGCGTGTGAGGGTGCGTCTGAGGGTGTGCGTGCGCGTGTGTGAGGGTGTGTGTGAGGGTGTGTGTGAGGGTGCGTGTGAGGGTGCGTGTGAGGGTGCGTGTGAAGGTGCGTGTGAGGGTGCGTGTCAGGGCGCGTGTGAGGGTGCGTGTGAGGGTGCGCGTGCGTGTGAGGGTACTTGTGAGGGTGTGTGTGAGGGTGTGTGCATGTGAGGGTGCGTGTGCGTGTGAGGGTACTTGTGAGGGTGTGTGTGAGGGTGTGTGCATGTGAGGGTGCGTGTGCGTGTGAGGGTGCGTGTGAGGGTGTGTGCGTGTGAGGGTGCGCGTGCGTGTGAGGGTACTTGTGAGGGTGTGTGTGAGGGTGTGTGCATGTGAGGGTGCGTGTGCGTGTGAGGGTGCGTGTGAGGGTGTGTGTGAGGGTGCGTGTGCGTGTGAGGGTGCGTGTGAGGGTGTGCGTGCGCGTGTGTGAGGGTGTGTGTGTGAGGTGGGAGTTTCTGGAGAGTCCCGTTAAAGAGGAGTAAAGCGAATTCCTTGGCAGCTCCTCTGAGGGGGACGGGGTCGTACGGTCCTGGAATACCACACACCGAACCAGGGAGGGACGCGGCCCAGAGATGCCTGGCAGTCTTAGGATGCCTTCTGCAGGGCTGTGTGTGTGTGTGTGTGTGTGTGTGTGTGTGTGTGTGTGTGGGAGCGGGAGTTTACAGTAAAGTCTTAGGATTCTTTAAATAGGCGTCCTGGAACGTCTCCCCTCTCTGATTACCTCCTCAAGTTCATCCCAAGTGTCAGTTTGCTGCTGCCGGGTTTGAACGCTCTTCACTGCTGCATCAGCGCATTTTACTAATCAACTTTTTCCCCGGAGTTGTTTTCACGCTTCGTCGTCCCTCAGGTCTCTGCTGATGGTGGTGGTGCCTGCTGCTGTGGTCCTGCATGACGCTTCCAGCTGCTATTAGTCATATAAACTATCACTAGTCTTATAAACTATGGAACTTGTGGCCATAGAGGCACCATCAGTGGTGTCTCGCTGTATCGTAGCTGCTGTTGCCGCTGCTATAAGTCATATTCACATTACTACAGATATTACAGTTAGAAGTGTGTCTCTCTCTGTCCACCGGTGCAGACAGATGTCCGTCCTCCACGGCGCCAAAGATGGAGGAGTGAGGGTCGCTGTTGAAGTCTGTGGATACGGCCTGAGCACAAAGAGGCGACCGCGAGCGTCAACACGCGCAGATCTGAGAGATAACGTATCGCTCCTTATCACTTACTCAACATGCTGTCAAACTGCACGCTGCGTATCGTTGTATATTGTATAAACCTACGTTTAACCGCAGTGTCTGTCTGGGTCTGTCTGACGTTCCTGTCTGTTATAGTGAAGGTTTTCGTCTCCACCTTACTCTACGGGGGAATTGTTGGGTCTCTGTAAATCATAAATAAGTCATAGAGTGTGGTCTTTACCTGCTCTGTAAAGTGTCCTGAGATCACTTTGGTTATGATTTGACACTATAAATGTGCATTTTATGAGCTAAAGTTTGATCTCAGAGCGCGGTTTGTGAGTCGTCGAGAACCAGAGCGGGTTAACGTGGACGGTCATGAACGCTTGGTCTTCATGTCCTCCATGTTGACCTGTTACCGTCACAGTTGGTGTCTCAGAGGGACGGGGAGAACTGTCAGTCATGAGCGGTGAGACAGCTGCTGCGACCGCGACGCAGTGAGCCGCTGCACAGGAAAACACACTCGCAGGTCGTGTGTGTGTCTGTGTGTGTGTGAAGTGGCTGCGTATCAGTGTTTAGGGGACTCTCACACTTGTGAAGTTGGTAAAGTTTGCAGGGGCCGACTGTTAACATGTAACGATTCAATGATACAGATCTGAATTTGTTCTTCGGTCAAAATGTACCAGGAACCAGCCGACGACCACACACACACACACACACACACACACACACACACACACACACACACACACACACACACACACACACACACACACACACACACACACACACACACACACACACACACACACACGCACACGCACACGCACACGCACACGCACACGCACACACACACACACAGAGATGTTCACAGACTGAGATGAACAGTTGAGTTATTTCTCCACCACTGGCAGCTGAGAAAACACAAATCAACACACGCGCACACACACACACATGCACACACACACACACAGGCATGCATTCACACACACACACACACACACACACACACACACAGAAGACGGGTGGAAACATGCTTCCATCTACAGAGAAGCTGGAATGCAGAAACAAGATATCAGACGCTCTTTAATCCCAACATTTGAAAACAAAGTCCAGCGGTATCGTCCGCAGCCTTGACGAGTTTCAGCCAACACACACACACACACACACACACACGCACACACACACACTCTTTGAACCGACACTAAAACAAAGCAAAGTGAGCGTTTGATTTGTTTGACCTGAGCTGCTGCCGGCCCCCTCCGAGCGAAACCACAGCTCTCGTTTCACCGCTAATCTGTAGTCTGAGAACGTTGGCAGGCTGACTGTGTACACCCCCTGCCCTCTGTGTGTGTGTGTGTGTGTGTGTGTGTGTGTGTGTGTGTGTGTCTGTTTGTGTGTGTGTGTGTGTGTGTGTCTCAGGGAGCTGTGCCTGAATGCTAAAAGCTCGTGTCACATCAGATTTGGAGCTCACAGAGATGCTGCTTGTATCTCATCACACTGGACGCGCCCGTGACGTTCGTCTGTGGCTGAAACACACGATGAAAACACTTTGGAGGAAGAACATCGGGGGTGAAAAGCGAGAGCAAAGACGTATTTACGTGGGCCGACGTTTTTCCCCTGGAAAACACAGACTGGGAGTCGTTGCAAAGCAAATATGGGGACATATTAGAGCGGCACCGGGAGCCATGACAACGGGAAAGGAGCCCGCACAAGAGAGTGGCGAGGTGGGGCGCTCAGTACCCCGCCTGCCGGAGCAGGACCGCAGAGGCCCTTTGCTGCATGTCGCCAACGCTCACATTAAAACAAAGGGAACAAACAACAAATTCAGTCACTCTACCTTCACCAACGTGTTCTCATCGACAGGTTCCTCTCATGTGTTCCCAAAGATTACGTTCTATTTAACGCTGTGAAGCGGCGACAGGAAGTGGAGCGCGACGGTTAAGTCGTGGCTAAGTCGCGGTTAAGTCGCAGTTAAGTCGCGCAGTCCACTAATATGAATTCGTGGAGCTGTGGTGTCAGAGGCGTAAAAAAGGAGAAGCATCATAAAATGAGACGGAGGAAAAGGTGAAGCAGCGAGAGTTCATCTCTGCAGAGTGATGGTGAATTATTTAACAGCTGCTCGACTTCACAAGGGACTCGGACCTCCTGCTGGCGACCGCCACCGCCTCCATCAGCACCGCCACCACCGCTTCCACCACCTCTATCAGCACTGCCACCGTCACCGCCTCCACCACAGCCACCGCCTCAACCAACACCGCCACCGCCACCGCCTCCACCACCGCTTCCACCACCTCTATCAGCACTGCCACCGTCACCGCCTCCACCACAGCCACCGCCTCAACCAACACCGCCACCGCCACCGCCTCCACCACCGCTTCCACCACCTCTATCAGCACTGCCACCGTCAGCGCCTCCGCCATCAGCACCGTCTCCACCACCTCCATCTCTATCAGCACCGCAACCACAATCAGCACGGCCTCCACCACCACGGCCTCCATCAGCACCGTCTCCATCAGCACCGCCTCCACCACCACCGCCCCCACCACCACCGCCTCAACTGCCTCCACCACCACCATCGTCACCGCCTCCATCAGCACCACCTCCACTGCCACCGCTATCTCCACCACCTCCACCGCCTCCACCATCGAAAAACAAATAAATATAACAACAACAAAAACGAATAAAAAAATAGTCTGATTTTAAATCAAACTTCTGATTCAATGAAACAATCAAACAAAAATAAGAAATTAAATGTTTTACGCTGGAAATTGCAACAAAAAGAGAAATAATTTCAATTCTGATGATCTGTGTGTGTGTGTGTCTGTGTGTGTGTGTGTGTGTCTGTGTGTGTGTGTGTCTCAGCCAGAGGGTGTGTTTGAATTATTAACCAGCTGTGTGTGTGTGTGTGTGTGTGTGTGTGTGTCTGTGTGTGTGTGTGTGTGTCTGTGTGTGTGTGTGTCTCAGCCAGAGGGTGTGTTTGAATTATTAACCAGCTGTGTGTGTGTGTGTGTGTGTGTGTGTGTGTGTGTGTTCTTTTCATCCCCAACACAAACTGCTCCTCATTAGTAACAAGGCTCCACCCGTGTGAGGGAGCATGAGGAAGTCTCTGTGGACGAGGACGGAGCCCCGGAGTCCCACAACAACCTTAATAAATAATAACTCCAGGCTGTTTACACCTGACCGGACTCTCGCCAGGTGACTTTGGTTCCGCCTTGACTCCTCCTCGCTCCACTCATCCATCCTGGATCGCTCCAGAGCAGAGGGATTTCAGGCTCCGCATGATTGGTCAAGCCAATCAGGAGCGTCGGGCGGGGGTTTGTAGATGTGACGTAGCAGAGAAACAACAATGGCGGCTCTCATGGAGGAAGCAGGCGCCAACATGGATGCTGCTGTTTCCTCCGTGGTTCTGATCCAGAGAACGGCTCTGAAGGCTTTTGGTGGAGGAAGCG
>NC_139838.1:28115458-28169880 GCF_963691815.1 Echiichthys vipera
CATTAACCAGCTCTAACTGGGGGATCCTGAGGCGTTCCCAGGCCAGTGTGGAGATCTAATCTCTCCACCTGGTCCTGGGTCTTCCCCGAGGCCTCCTCCCAGCTGGACGTGCCTGGAACACCTCCCTAGGGAGGCACCCAGGGTTCATCCTTACCAGATGATCCTGAACCACCTCAACTGGCTCCTTTCAACGCAAAGGAGCAGCGGCTCTACTCTGAGGGTCGGGAATGAGTCCTGACCCCAAGTGAAGGAGTTCAAGGACCTCGGGATCATGTTCTGTCTGTTTGTTTGACTGCAGGGGCTTTAAATCCAGAAGACCCCGTTTGTCTCTGCTTCATCACTGATGCTGTGAGGTAATAACTGTGTTCCTGTGGCGTCAGAGACAAAAGCCCAAGGAAATGACTCCTGCAAGGCCTTTCAAGGCGCACTCCCACTGTTCCTCCGTCCCGTGCCCCGTGCTTTAGGGTCCTTGTCCCCCCTCCAGGCCCGTTTGTACTCACACTACCTGGGCCTCGGAGAATGCTTCTTGCTGCCTATACGTCATCACGCCGTAACACGTCACACGCATTGATGACGTCATGGCGATGCGTGGCTTTGTTTCCAGATCTTTCCGTAGACCTCGGAGTTTTTGTGCGTCTTGTCGACTGTTTTTGAATCTTTTCATCGACCAAATCTGCAGTAAACACTCCACCTCCGCATCACACCAACGTGAACCTTTCACCGCCATTGTTCTAAATGTCCGCGCATGGTCCCTCCTTCTTTTTTCTATGTCCCAACAGGCGCACAGGAAATGACCTCAGAACAGCCGTAGGCCTCGTGCTCGTACACGTGCGCACGCTCGTGCTCGTACATGTGCAGACATGCTTTTCAAAAGCCCAGGCTGCATGTGAGAACGCTCGAGGCTGAGTCGGTCGCACCGGACATCTGACAGAGTCTTTTTATATATTTGGAAAATGTTATTTATTATATTATTAAGATTATTATTATTATTATTATTATTATTATTATTATTATCATATAGGGTTTGAACATTTGATTTATCATACTATTCTATAGAATTTTAACATGTTATTTATAATTAATATTAATAATTTTTTGTATAATTGGAAAATGTCATTTATTATTCATATTATTATTAATTATGAAGTCTGAACATGCTTTTTGTTATATATATTATTATACTCATTATTAATTATAAAGCACAAACACTTGATTTATGATGATTATTCATTTTTATGTGGTTTAAGAACATATTTATTATTAATATTATTAATAATTATATAGTCTGATCATGCTTTTTGTTATATATATTATTATACTCATTATTAATTATATATAATTTAAACCCTCAGCGTCATCATGAGCAGAGCTGGGTGTGTTTCGGCCTCGATGCCCCGGCGTCATCGCCAGGCTACCGTTGCTACGGTAACGCTGCTGCAGCTGCAGAGGGGCTTCAGACAGAGAAGGGGAGGGTCTCTCTCACACACACGCACACACACACACACACACACACACACACACACACACACACACACACACACACAGACACACACACACACACACACACACACACACACACACACACACACACAGACACACACACACACACACACACACACACACACACACACACACACACAGACACACACACACACACAGACACACACACACACACACACACACACACACACACACACACACACACACACACACACACACACACACACACACGTGCACACATCCTCGCCCAAACTGTGTCACACATTTTGCTTTCTTTGTTTCTCTCTCTCTTTTATATTCAACATATTCATTCGTTCTTTCTCTTTCTGTTTTCCTCGCACACACTCGTTCTTCTCATCTCACCCTCTGCCCTTCATCACCCGTTCATCATTTCCTCTCCACCACACTGTAAATATAAATCTCTACAGTACTCATCACATCCCCTCTCTCTCTCTCTCGTGCACACACCGTGGCGAGGGCACGGCTGCTGCATCAGTCACCGAGGACATAAATTGTCGCCGTGGCAACAACCGGCGGCAGCAGCAGCAGCAGCAGCGGCAGCAGCAGCAGCCCGCAGGTCCTTCAGGAATAATCTGTTGTCTGTTAGTTTGACTGCAGGGGCTTTAAAACCAGAAGACCCCGTTTGTTTCATCACTGATGCTGTGAGGTAATAACTGTGTTCCTGTGGCGTCAGAGACAAAAGCCAGAGGAAGTGACTCCTGCGAGGCCTTTCAAACGGCTAAGAAAGGTCTCCGGGTGGATCACGGACCGGGGATGTTTAGTCCCAGACCCCCAGGACCAGAACAGCGCGGCTGCATGTGAGAACGCTCACGTCTGAGTCGGTCGGACTGGACATCAGGCGGAGTCGAGCCGCCCAGCTCCAGAGAACAGAGCAACGTTAAATCACATCTGACACCAGTTTCACATGTGAACCCCGACAGCGTCAGGTCTGGAGTTTCTCTGCCTGACCCTCACCTGTTAAATATCACTCACACACACACACACACACACACACACACACACACACACACACACACACACACACACACACACACACACACACACACACACACACACACACACTGAACACAAAGAGACACAAAATGACCACAAAGAGACACAAATTGACACCAAAGAGACACAAAATGACAACAGAGACACAAAACGGCCGCAGAGAGACACAAAATGACCACCGTGAGACACAAAACAACTACACAGAGACACAAAACAACCACACAGAGACACAAAACAACTACAAAGAGACATAAAACAACCACAGAGACATAAAACAACCACAAAGAAACACAAATTGACACCAAAGAGACACAAAATGACCACACGGAGACACAACACGACCACAAAGAGACCCAAAATGACCACAGAGACACAAAACAACTACAAAGAGACACAAAACAACTACAAAGAGACATAAAACAACTACAAAGAGACACAAAACAACCACACAGAGACACAAAACAACTACAAAGAGACATAAAACAACTACAAAGAGACTTAAAACAACCACAAAGAAACACAAATTGACACCAAAGAGACACAAAACAACCATGCGCTCGTCCCTGTGACGTTCCTGCTTCCGGTCACACGTCATGCTTGGGATGATTTAGAAATAGTGTCGTTAAATCATCCGTTTGATTTTGATTCATTCTTTATTTTAAGGGCGAGGGGAACGACCTCCAGCTCGCGTTATGAGAGAGGACTGAGAGGAGGCAGAATTCACACCTGGAGCCTCTTTTACTGATGTTTGAGACACTGTTAGAATCCGACGTTACCCTTCACGCGCCCGTCCCTGTGATGCCCCTGCTTTCGCTCACGTCGGCAGGTGTTGAGGTGGGAATCGTTCCTGCGCGCTTCAGGGACGGACTGCGTGTGTGGAAGAGGCTCATAGTTGTGTGAGTGAATAATTGTAAGTACAGTGAACGCATCATGGCAGAAAGAGTGAAGGCAGCGAGACGGCGGACCCAATAAACGGCTCACACACACAAAAAAATCCCCAAAAAACCCAAAGTCACCCATTTGGCCGAGGCACCGACGCAGCAGCTCCGTCCGTGGCGTTTCCATGACGACCCCGGTGCCGACACGCAGCAGCCAGACGAAGAACGAAAAAAGGCAAGCAGGCTTATTTTAGCTCAGAGGTGATTAAGACGCCGGCTCGGTCCAAAGATAAATGGTGATTAGCATTCAGCTAAAGCGCTCAGAGGCATTACTTTAAACCAGACACACACACACACACACACACACACACACACACACACACACACACACACACACACACACACACACACACACACACACACACACACACACACACACACACACACACACACACACACACACACACACACACACACACACACACACACACACACACACACACACACACACACACACACACACACACACACACAATGCATCAGATGCACTCGGCTTCCTGTGCGACGCTCACAGGAAGAACAGGAAGTCTGTTTCTGTCCCGGCGCCGCCTCACACCCCTGACCCTTCATCTTCTGTTCGCTGGGAGGACGGGTTAACACAAGAACTACAGGTAAAAATGTTATTACATTTAACGTGCACTGAACTGACGCGTCGGTCTTTTACAGGTGGTTCAGGATCATCTGGTAAGGATGAACCCTGGGCGCCTCCCTAGGGAGGTGTTCCAGGCACGTCCAGCTGGGAGGAGGCCTCGGGGAAGACCCAGGACCAGGTGGAGAGATTAGATCTCCACACTGGCCTGGGAACGCCTCAGGATCCCCCAGTTAGAGCTGGTTAATGTGGCCCGGGAAAGGGAAGTTTGGGGTCCCCTGCTGGAGCTGCTGCCCCCGAGACCCCACCCCGGATAAGAGGCTGAAGATGATGATGAGATCCTCTACCTGCCTGGCTCTGCAGGCTCCAGGAACTAACGTTAGCGGCCTGACTGGTATGGGAGCTTTTCATTCATTCATTCATTCAACCTCTTGTCCCTGTCGGGGTCACGGGGGGGGGGCTGGAGCCGATCCCAGCTGACATCGGGCGTGAGGCGGGGTCCACCCTGGACAGGACGCCAGTCTATCACAGGACACATAGAGACGAACAGAGACAGACAACCATTCACACCTACGGGTGATTTAGAGTCATCAATGAACCGAACACCTGCACGTCTTTGGACTGTGGGAGGAAACCGGAGAACCCGGAGAAAACCCACGCAGACACGGGGACAACATGCAAACTCCACACAGAAGGGATAGAACCCTCTCGCTGTGAGGCGACAGTGCTAACCACCACAGCACCGTGTCGCCCTATAGGAGCTTTTATCGGACAGTCATCAGCGTCGGGCGGTGTGTGCTGCTGCGTTCGCCACTTTTCCACGTCATCACTCACAGACAGGCGTCCACAGACGCTGGAGACGCCTTTTTAGTTCAATAAATGTTCTTTTCTTTTAAAAAATTGAGACTGGTCTCAAAACGGCACGATTATCGATTCTCGCAATAATTTCTGGGGCAATTTATCGCCCAGCAAAATTCGTTATTGTAACAGGCTGGGACGTACCAAATAAAGTTCGCCCACGACACGTTTGAATGTCAGATTTCAGAGACGTACACAGACATCTCCTGCTCGGTGCTGACGGCCTGTTCCAGATACGGGCTGTGTGCATTTCTCTGTGGAGTCAGAGTCTTTATGCGGCGCCTCCACCTGCTTTACTATTAAATAACATCTCACTTGTATGAAGTAAAGATGCTAATCATGACGTCTTCCAGATTCTCTTCCCGTGGTCTGATCACACACCGCGTTCCCAGATAAAACCTAGATACGTTCGCGTGGGGAGACGTCTCTGTACCCCGGACATTGAGCTGCTGACTGTGGGGATGAGGCCCCGGGAATTCACGCCTGCCATCATTATCTGTGTGTACGCTCCTCCTTCAGCTGATGCAGCGCTGGCCTGTGACGTCATCCACTCCGCTGTTGCCCGGATACAGACGCTGCATCCTAACATTCCCTCTCTCTACTGTTTTGTTTTGTATATATTATTATTGTTATAGTACATTTTGCATATTTTGTTGTATATATTATTGTTTATTGTTTATAGAACACTGTGCACTGTACATATACACTATGTATATATTGGATTCTATGTATGTTATGTACAAAGTGTTTATTTGCTGACCCACTGCTGCTGTTACAAAATAATTTCCCAGTCTGGGATCATTAAAGTCATTCTATTCTATTCTAGTCTATCTCACAGGTCTGACTTTGCCTGTGTTTCTGATCACTTAATGGTCTGTAAAGACGCTGATACGGTTCCAGATCCACAGCAGCAGCGACATTAAACCTTCAGTTCAGCGTCTGCAAACGATGAAGCAGCCACGTCGCCCTCCAGGGAAAAACATGCACGTCGGTTCCACTTAAACGGATCGGCAGTAATGTGTCTACAGTTTAACCAGAGCGCTGATGTGTGGGTGATGAGGCCGACGCACTGCACGGTGTCAGATACACAACGTTTCTCCAGTGTAACGTTGTGTAGAGAGATGTTTCACGTTGAAAGAAAGGATGCACCGATAAGTGAACTGTTTCAAAGTCATGACACAGACTCAATCGTACGGCAGGCTTTGATGTGAGCGTCTTCTACATGAAAGAGAGATCTGCTTTCAACGCTTTTTGAACCTTTTAACAACATTTAGTCGCTGCAAAAACAATAAAACACACCAAACACACACACACATCGTCTTATTTGCTGATTGAAGCCAAAAGGACAAATATCAAAAACAACGACCATTAAACAATTTCCCCGGGGTTATTTAAGTAGTTCCGATTCGGATCAGCTGAGGCCGATGTTTGAAACTGGAATGATCATTTTACCGACATTACGAGCTGCACGACACCAGCCGCCCCTTACCTACCCCCCCCCTCTACCCCCTACATCCGGAGTCCTTGCTCGAACCACCTGACTATAAACTCAGCTTTAAAGGTTGATTATGGAGAATGAGCAGTACACCGCCATCTCGTGTCTCAAGATCGTCGTCGCAACAACACAAAATCAGTCCAGCAGTGGGGTTGCCAGGTTGTTCAGACCCGGCCCAGTAGCTCCAGGAGACCGGAGTCTGTTTGAGCCTGTTTGAACCCGTCCCCTCCAGAAAATCACAGCATCAAAACAAGGATTAGAGGAGTTTGACTGACAGTTAGCGTTAGCCTTTAGCGTGAGCCGTTCCAGCTAAGTGCAGATAAAAGTGATGTTAGCGATCAAGGAGCAGCGTAGCCATGTGGGCGTGCGTTTGAATGGCGTTCCTCTCCTTTCTCTCAGTCCATGGAGTGAATGCTCGGCCTATAGTGACTCTGGTTGTTGCCCGTCTCCGCTCACTCAGCTGCTGGGACAAAGAACGCCCCCTTCACTGAGGCTCCCAAGCAGCTGCACGATTGGCTAACTCCATTTCACCCAGTGCCAGCCTACAGTAGCTGCACCAAACAACAGGCAACCCTGGCAACCAGCAACGCCCAACGCTCTTGGCTGCTACCATGGAATCACAGCAGGACAGAAAGCCATTGTCAAACCCCTCAAATTAAAAAGAAAAAATGAATTCAGACTAAATATATTTTTTATGGAAAAGCAAAACTTTCATTCTGTTCCCCTCAAAACACCAATGAAAAAAAAAAAAAGCTTCTAATAAAGATTCTACATATTTAACCTTTAATTTTGATCTTGAACTCTTTGAACTTTGAGTTTCATGAGTACATGTTGTACGATTGTGACGCTATCGATCTGAAAGACATGACGACAAGTCCTCACAGCTGTCTCTGTGGTAGTTCTGGCTACAGTAGGGTTCACCGGGTCTCCAGGACCCCCCCCCCCCCCACACACACACACACACACACACGCACAAGCAAGCCCCTTTCACACATTCCTCAACAGCACCGTAATGAAGGACCGCCATAATAACGGCTAAAACGTGTTGTCCTGCTTCTTGCAGAGGTGCGGGGAGCTGAGATTTTGGAACTACGCGGACGGTGTTGCACGGACCGGATTTCAGTGACTGGCTGAGAGGGCTGTTCTTGGAGCCGCTTTGGTTGTGGTACACTGATGCTGAGGTTTGGTTAAGGGGTAGATACGTTTTCAAATCTGTCTCGGAGGCTCGTAGACCGTAGCTTTAAACACGAGGATCAGGGGTCTGACTCTGACTCTGCAGTGTGAACATATAAACACACTGAGCCTGTGCAGGTAGAAATCTATCAGGCAGCAGACTGGAGTCTCTGCGCCCACACCTTCATGACGACAGGAGGAAAACCATGAGTCACATGACTTCAACATCAGACAGTGAGGTGCATTTAAGTCCATACAGATCAAACAGCCTGCAGCCAAAGACGACATGACATGTGTTTTGTTCTCAGGAGGTAAATACTCTGTTTATCAACCTGAAATCAAATGAAACTATTTATCTGAGGAGGATGACGGACATCGGGTTATGAATAAACCATGAAACACGAGTCCGTGCACGTCGATGGTGCAGCGTCACTCTGCCGCAGCCATGTTAGACAGGTTAGAGAGCAGCTGTGAACCTGCGTGTGGGAGCATTCGATTCAATTTGGCCTCAACGTGCATCTTTAAGAGTCTGTGACGCTTTCAGGTTTCACCAAACGGGAAAAAGAAGAGATGCAGGAGAAGCAGAGAAGGAAAGGAAGATAGGAGTTAAAAGGCAAAGAGGGGAGGACACAAAGGAGAAAGAAGGAGGGATGCTGAAAATGCAGAAAAGAGGAGCAGGAGGACTGGAAGACGACATGAGGAGGAGGAAGAAGAGGAAGATAAAGGAGGGGGGGGGATTCAGGAGGACAGAAGAGGAGGAGGAGGAGGAGGAGGAGGAGGAGGGCAGGAATGGAAAGAAGAGGAAGAGGGTGTGGCAGATTTCCCACACCTCCTCCTTTGTGAAGCAGCACACCTGTTCGAAACCACAACAGTTATTACGTCACCGCGGTAACAGGTGTGCCCCTCCCCCAACACACTCTTTGTGAGAACACTGCACACACACACACGAGCCCGACCTTTAACGGAAACGTATTCAGCAGCAGCAGCAGGAAGATGAATTCACTTTGACCAAAATCCTGATATGGAGGGAGAACGTTAGTTAAAGAGTCCGACTGAAGCCTTTGTTTGGTGCAGATCCTCTCAAACATCCCGGCATCGAACCTGGATTATTCAATGAAAATTAGGACAATGATGCAAAAATGATTCTTTAAGGCAGGTGTCAGTCGTCAACTGTGATATTTGCACCCAGTTTCTTTTTTACCAAACCCCACCCAGGTGATCCTGCGCTCAGTGTTGTGCCTGAACGCATCCACTGAACCATAGTGAACCAATGAACTGATTCATATTTTGGGCGACCCCGGCTAAAGCCCTCTGGAAACAGGAAAATAAACCCAATCTGGCAACACCAGGCACCAGAGTCGCATCGCAGTATATGTCATTAACACAATTACAGCATGGAGGTTACAGCGGCACGGAGGCTACAGCGGCACAGAGGCTACAACTGTACGGAGGCTACAGCGGCACGGAGGCTACAGCTACAGCAGCACGGAGGCTACAGCGGCACGGAGGCCACAGTGGCTCGGAGGCTACAGCTACAGCATTAGAGGCTACAGCATTAGAGGCTACAGCAACACGGAGGCTACATCAGCACCGAGGCTACAGCGGCAAGGAGGCTACAGCAGCATACAGGCTATAATAGCACAGAGGCTATAGCGGCATGGAGGCTACAGCAGCACGGAGGCTACATCAGCACGGAGGCTACAGCGGCAAGGAGGCTACAGCAGCATGGAGGCTACAGCAGCATACAGGCTACAATAGCACAGAGGCTACAGCAGCATGGATGCTACAGCAGCACAGAGGCTACAGCGGCACTGAGGCTACAGCAGCACTGAGGCTACAGCAGCAGAGGCTACAGCAGCAGAGGCTACAGCAGCACAGAGGCTACAGCAGCACAGAGGCTACAGCAGCACTGAGGCTACAGCAGCACTGAGGCTACAGCAGCACTGAGGCTACAGCAGCACAGAGGCTACAGCAGCACTGAGGCTACAGCAACACGGAGGCTGCAGCGGCACGGAGGCTGCAGCGGCACGGAGGCTACAGCAGCACAGAGGCTACAGCGGCAGACGCTACAGCAGCAGAGGCTACAGCAGCACTGAGGCTACAGCGGCACTGAGGCTACGGCGGCACAGAGGCTACGGCGGCACTGAGGCTACAGCGGCACGGAGGCTACAGCGGCACGGAGGATACAGCGGCACGGAGGATACAGTGGCACGGAGGCTACAGCAGCACTGAGGCTACAGCAGCACAGAGGCTACAGCAGCACTGAGGCTACAGCAGCACTGAGGCTACAGCAGCACTGAGGCTACAGCAGCAGAGGCTACAGCGGCACGGAGGCTACAGCGGCACAGAGGATACAGCAGCAGAGGCTACAGCATCACAGGGGCTACAGCGGCACTGAGGCTACAGCGGCACGGAGGCTGGAGACCAGGACCAGGCTGGGACTGGTCCAACTAACTGGTGTGGAGATCCAGGTATAAAACCTCTCACAGGCCGATGATGTCACTGAAACCCTTTGTGCTCCAAGTGCCAACGACCGTCGTTAGAGTGGCAGTCGTTGGTGGAAGTAGGTCTGGACTTGGTTAGTGCTCTATTGAGTCTGAACCACAGTCGTTGGAGTCACAGGAGGACGTTTGTGAACAGTTGTTCTTTGAGGTTAGATCGTTGAATGAAGGGATGAAAGGGCAGCATTGTAAATTGTTGACATGTCCACATCCTGGACAGAGAGGACAGGTGGTTTGAAAGAGGAGGAAAAGAAGCATCTATGTAAAAGTAGAGAAACCATCGCTAAACACAGGAGGGGGTCTGAGACGCCACTTATCTCCAGTTTACAATGCTGCCCTTTCATCCCTTCATCCAACGATCCAACTGTCGTTTAGACTCAATAGAGCACTAACCAAGTCGAAACCAACTTCCACCAACGACTGGACCAGGACCAGGACCAGGCTGGGACTGGACCAGCACTAACGAAGTCCAGACCTACTTCCCACCAACGACTGTCACTCTAACGACGGAGCACAAAGGGTTCCAGTGACATCATCAGCCTGTGAGAGGTGAAATACCTGGATCTCCACACCAGTTAGTTGGTCCAGTCCCAGCCTGGTCCTGGTCCTGGTCCTGGTCCAGTCCCAGCCTGGTCCTGGTCCAGTTGAGAAAAAGCAACATTGCTGCGACAAGTACGTGCGTTTACAGAACAATTACAAATATTAATCAGGACAATTTTAGCTTTTCCTAATTTTCCTCATAAAATAAAATAAAAGTAATTAAACATAAAGCAAAACACTGATGTCCACCATGTTTTCAGCTCATCTGCTGCACGATCAGTTCTCTTCTTTCTCATATTTCAGCTTAATGCATGAGCAGAGCACCAGGGTGAAGCTGGTGTTCAGGCTTTTTTGGGGCATTTTGTGCAGAAAGCTGCAGCCGCTCACATCCTGAAGATGAAGGCAGCACCAGGGCCTGAACACACCCACTTCCCTCCCCCCTTTCCTCCCCCTTTCCTGGATGATAAGCAAATGTCTGCAGCTCCTGGTGGGATGCAACAGGGCGCACAGAGGGGTCGCTTCACATTCAAACCACAAATACATTCACGTTACCTTCATGTCTCCTATGACGGTCTGGAAGAGCCCCCCCAGCGCGCTGCACTCCCGCTCCATCACCGTCTCCATCTTCAGCTGCGGATCAACCTGTGTGTGTAGGTGTGTTTGTGTGTGTGTGTGTGTGTGTGTGTGTGTGTGTGTGTGTGTGTGTGTGTGTGTGTGTGTGTGTGTGTGTGTGTGTGTGTGTGTGTGTGTGTGTGTCAGCGGTCCATCAATGAGGCTGCAGGACCGGAGGAAACACGGGAGGAGAGAGAGAGAGCGGCTGGTTGCGGGTGAAAACGCTCAGGGTCGCGCCGCAGGGTTTCCCCGGCGGAGGGTGCGCAGGACGCGGACACAAGCGGCGGCGGAGCCGGGGGTTAGTTTCCACGGAGAGCGGGTAGATCCCATGATGTCTGCGGGAGGACGCGCATGGTGCAGCGGGGAGGGAAACAGGGAGACGCCGCCGGAGAGACTCAACTTTCCACCGGGAGGAGACGGTGATGTGCTGCTGCTGCTGCTGCTGCTGCTGCAGGGGTCTGACAGGGAGGCCGGGCACGGGGGCGCGCCCAGAGCGACGGGGACGCGCGTCCGTTTGGCCCCGCCCTCAGCAGAGGGAGGTTTTTGTTAATGAGAGAGAGAGAGAGGGGGGAGAGAGAGACACACAGAGAGAGAGAGAGGGAGAGGGGGGGGAGAGGGAGAGAGGGAGAGAGAGAGAGAGAGAGAGAGAGAGAGAGAGAGAGGGAGGGGGGAGAGAGAGAGAGAGAGAGGAGAGAGAGAGAGAGAGAGAGGAGAGAGAGGGAGAGGGGGAGAGAGGGAGAGAGAGGGGGAGAGAGAGAGAGAGAGTGAGAGAGAGGGGGAGGGAGAGAGAGAGAGAGAGTGAGAGAGAGTGAGAGAGAGGGGGAATAGAGTAAAATAAAATAAAATACAATTAAAATACAAATATAATAAAATAAAAATGACTAAAATAAAACAAAATTAAATTAAATGAAACAAAAATACATTTAATTAAATGGAAAAATAAAGAAGAAAGACAAGAGAAATAAAATAAAAACGGAACAAATAATCCATAATAATAATAATAATAATAATAAACTCCACTTTAAATAAAAAGGTCAAGTAGATTCAAATGAATGAAAACAAGATTAATGTGTTTTAATCAAGAATAATTATTAGAATAAACATTTATGGGTTTATGAAGTTTTATTGTTTTATATCATTTTATTTCTTTTGTTTTTTCTGTGTTTTCATGTTTGAAATAAAGAAGAAAGAATAAAATGTTGTTAAATAAATTATACTGTGAAAAAGGAGAATAAATATATTTAAATATATAAATATATAATGTTGAATACTGTGATGCTGACATATTTAAAGCCACAGCACCACCCAGTGAATATTTCACGCAACTGTTAAAAAGATGAAACATGAGATTCTTATTAAATCTCTTTCACAGGGAAATGAAGAAAAACACTTTGACAGTTTGCATTAATTATTATATTTGTTTTAATTAAAATGAGCAGATTTTTATCTCTTTGAATGTATTAACTAAATATAAGTTAAAGTGGTTCTGCAACTGAATCAAATCCACTATTTAAGGCAAAAAACAATCATATATTTAATTCATTTTACACATTTATTTAATTCAATAATTCTTTTATATTTGTAAAGAGCTCATAGTTATCGTATCACCCGACTAGATCGCTGCGCTCTTTATATATTTGAATGTATGAACTAAATAGAAGTTAAAGTGGTTCTTTGAATTGAATTGAATCAGTTAGTTGAACTGATTCAATTCAATTCATGGCCGCTGACACAGAGAAGTGGCTGCAGACACTAGTTTTATATTCTCCTCTGCTCCACCTCTCGTCCAGTTCAGCTCCAGATTCATTTATTTATTGATGCAAATGAGCCGCCGGTGACTCGTTTACACCACCACACCCACAATAATAATAATAATAATAATACATTTAATTTGAGGGCGCCTCTCTGGGCACTCGAGGACACCGTACAATTGCAAAGTAGATAAAAATAAATAAAATAGATAAAAACACTAAGAAGGAAATACAAAACAGATAAGAAAAGACAATATGGATGGTTCAGTGGGGTAGGCAGTCCGGAATAGGTGAGTTTTTAGTTTTGATTTGAAGTGTGTGAAAGAGTCCAAGTTCCTGAGATCCGGTGGAAGTGCGTTCCAGAGTTGGGGGGCAGAACGGCTGAAAGCCCTGCTCCCCATGGTGACAAGGCGGGCGGGGGGGACAGAGAGGTGGACAGAGGAGGCAGATCTGAGGGAACGGGAAGGGGTGGCGATGTTGAGGAGTTCAGACAGATAAGGAGGGGAGAGGTTGTGGATGGCCTTGAAGGTAAACAGGAGTGTTTTGAATTCGATGCGGATCAATATCCTCTCAGATTCCTGTTCAGAGTCTAAATGCTGTGTTGTCTCCCTCCAAACCAAAGGAGCCTCTTGTGTTTTGTCCACGAATCAAACATTTGTTCAGATCTTTCATTCAATTCAATTTTATTTACAGTGCCAAATCATAACAACAGTGATCTCAGGACACTTTACAGAGTAGGTAAAGACCAAACTCTATGACTTATTCATGATTTACACAGACCCAACAATTCCCCCGTAGAGTACGGTGGCGTTGAAAACCTTCACTATAACAGACAGGAACGTCAGACAGACCCAGCTCTGTGGAGGACGGACATCTGTCTGCACCGGAGAGAGGAAGAAAAGGAGAGAGAGAGAGAGAAAAGACGGACAGATGGACAGAGAGAGACAAAGACAGACACAAAGACAGAGACAGACACACTTCCAGAGATGTAAGCAACCAAAGAGTAACAGTAACTATAATAATATCTATAATAATGTGAATCCCGGGTTCTCCGGTTTCCTCCCACAGTCCAAAGACGTGCAGGTGTTCGGTTCATTGATGACTCTAAATCACCCGTAGGTGTGAATGGTTGTCTGTCTCTGTTCGTCTCTATGTGTCCTGTGATAGACTAGCGTCCTGTCCAGGGTGGACCCCGCCTCACGCCCGATGTCAGCTGGGATCAGCTCCAGCCGCCCCGCGACCCCGACAGGGACAAGAGGTTGAAGATGAATGAATGAATGAATGAATGTCTGCCTCCAGAATAACACCTCAAACATCAAGTCAAAGCAAAGATGCTCTTAAACGCCCTTTCACTGGGATGACCTGGTGCAAAAAGAGTTTGCACCGCAGCAGCTGAGAGGGAAACCTGCAGAGTTTGGGCCCTAAAATCTGGAGCTTCAGTGTTCTGATGTCTGGACTGAGGCCAGCGGGGCCGACCGAGCTGCCGAAGGAAGATCTGGGATCAGATGGTGAAGCAGACGAAGCTGTGTCATTAAAGCCACGCGGAGTCGCTGCTTAATGACAGGGAGCAACAACACACACACAAACGGGTCGTCGGCGCACAGAAAAGCAGCTCTCTGTGTGATTATCTGCCTCAAACAGGAGAAGAGTGAACTAATAACAGCTATCAGAGAGAGGGGGGGGGGGGAGAGACGAGGAGAGGCAGGAGAGACGAGGAGCTGGAGACTCGAGCTTGAGGCTTTTCATCAGTTACATTCACGGACTAAGAAAGCAACGTTTCCACACAGCAGGAAGAGAAACGATGCATCAGTCTGGGAACGTCTGTCTGTTAAAGCAGGTTCTTTTATGAATGTATTTGTAAGTTTTTTGTTTGCAAATTAAACGGCAAATCACTTTTACATGCAACAAAACAGACTTTTCTCCCTCCCATCCCCTCCTCCCTTCACCAAAAAGTATAAGAAAAGTGCGTTAAAGCAATAAATATTGAATTAAATATAAATAGAACAAAAAATAACAGCTACAAAGAGACACAAAATGACCACAAAGTGACACAAAACATTCAAAACAAATGCAAAACTACAAAGAGACATAAACAGCCACAATGGCACAAAATGATCGAACACAAAATGACCAGAAAGACACAAAACAGCTACAAAGTGACAAAATTAACAGTTTTGTTTGAAAACTACAGCAAATCAAACAGCAAGTTACTTTAACACGCAAAGATATTGTGAGTTTGTTTGGATCCCCTTTAGCTTCAGCGTAGCTAGCAGCTGTTCTTCCAGGGGTCCTGCAGTTTTATGTCGTGACAATTTACACAATCAACACATCTCCAATAGTGACAGAATTATAACTGATGCTATTAAAAGGCAAAACAGACGTTACACGACTCCCACTAAACCTAGATCTAAAGTGTGAAAAGAAAAGCCCACGCAACCAACTCACCGCAAGAACGAGGGTTAGATACTCAAGTTTCTTTTGAAGGGAATATTCAAGTGATTATTTTAAACCTGTGAGTTTTGTTTAATATCTGGGAGTCAGTTACGTTCACTCATTGCCGTGTTTGTGACTGACATGGAACAGAGTTGGTTTTCTTTAAGGTAAAATTAAACCTCCAGCTGCATGACTCGTTTGATAATGTGCATCTGTACAAAGAGGGGGTTTTATACACTAAAAAAGGTGTCTGTTATGACACTTTGTCACCTCACAACAAGAGGGTTGCTGGTTTGAATCCCGGCTGGGGCCCTTCTGTGTGGAGTTTGCATGTTGTCCCCGTGTCTGCGTGGGTTTTCTCCGGGTTCTCCGGTTTCCTCCCACAGTCCAAAGACGTGCAGGTGTTCGGTTCATTGATGACTAAATCACCCGTAGGTGTGAATGGTTGTCTGTCTCTGTTCGTCTCTATGTGTCCTGTGATAGACTGGCGTCCTGTCCAGGGTGGACCCCTCCTCACGCCCGATGGCAGCTGGGATCGGCTCCAGCCCCCCCGTGACCCCGACAGGGACAAGAGGCTGAAGATGAATGAAGTACATGTCCTTTGCAGCTTCTCACAAATCGCTTGAGACTCATTTTACTGCCTTGCTTTACACATTGAGCGACAGGAGGAATAAGAACCTGTTACCTAGCTCCAGTGATCTTACACAAATCTACCACCATCATCAGACCTGTTTAAAAGCTGCACCCAACCAGCGTGATACAAGCAGCTGTTCACTTTGCAGGACTGAACCCAGATCAGCAGACTCCAGCTTGACTCTTGACGGCCGTCCTCTGTAATTTTCCTGAGATCAACCACCTGCTTTTGCTACGATCGGACCTTTATTTCTGCAGCTGTGTGGAAGCATGAAACCGAGATGTTGTTCTGTTTTTTGGGGTTGAAAGTTAAGTGGTTGCTTTACACAGTCAACATGCTTTGTTGACCCATACGATCTCCTTCCTGTTCGCAGAGACACTGCAAACAGTTGACTGTTAGGAGTATTAGACCAAATAGTCAAGAACCCCAACGTTAAAAAACCTGATATTTAGTGTAGAGCATGTTCAAAGACAATACCATTTTTAATGTGCAGCAACACTCATTCTAAACTTGAGGTGGCAAATTACAACCATAGGCACAAGTGCAGTTCCAAGTACTTTATTGTATTTCATTGAGTCGACACCAGGAAAGACAGTCTCCAGAAAGACTTGAGGAACCTGAGGACAGACAGTTTAGCAAGTTAGAAAGGCCTTTGACTTTAAAATGATACCACAGTGCTTTACCCTCAGTCAAGCAGGACAATTACTACATAATATATTTTACAACTTACCTACCTAGGAAAGGTCAATAATGTCTGTTGAACGCAGGAACCAGTTGCTGCTGCCACCTGGGATGGTGCAGAGATGCCATTGGAATTGGCCTTGAACTTCTTGGATCAAAATTCATTCGTGGGTTTGAGTGAGGCCTGGAGCGTGGCTTGGACGGCCAAGTGGCGAATGGCTTAAGTTCAGAACCAGAATCCATCTCAACCGTTCCTTTTTGTACAAATGGAAAATCCCACATGCCAGCTTTCGTCTGGAGGACATTCATACTCGGAAGGGTTTGCGGTGGCTGCTGGGGCTTGGACAAATGGGCAGCTTGCTGGGGCTTGGACGGGTAGGCGGGTTGCTGGGGCTTGGACGGCCAAGTGGAGTCTAGCTTAAATCCAGAATTCATCCCAGTTCCATAACTGGAAGAGATATCCGACTCAACTTTTCCTTTTTGTAGAAATGGGAAATCCCACATACCAGCTTTCGTCTGGAGGACATTCATACTCGGAAGGGTTTGAGCCGGCTGCTGGGGCTTGGACGGGTAGGCCACCTGCTGGGGCTTGGACGGGTAGGCCACCTGCTGGGGCTTGGACGGGTAGGCCACCTGCTGGGGCTTGGACGGGTAGGCCACCTGCTGGGGCTTGGACGGGTAGGCCACCTGCTGGGGCTTGGACGGGTAGGCCACCTGCTGGGGCTTGGACGGGTAGGCCACCTGCTGGGGCTTGGACGGGTAGGCCACCTGCTGGGGCTTGGACGGGTAGGCCACCTGCTGGGGCTTGGACGGGTAGGCCACCTGCTGGGGCTTGGACGGGTAGGCCACCTGCTGGGGCTTGGACGGGTAGGCCACCTGCTGGGGCTTGGACGGGTAGGCCACCTGCTGGGGCTTGGACGGGTAGGCCACCTGCTGGGGCTTGGACGGGTAGGCCACCTGCTGGGGCTTGGACGGGTAGGCCACCTGCTGGGGCTTGGACGGGTAGGCCACCTGCTGGGGCTTGGACGGGTAGGCCACCTGCTGGGGCTTGGACGGGTAGGCCACCTGCTGGGGCATGGACGGGTAGGCCACCTGCTGGGGCATGGACGGGTAGGCCACCTGCTGGGGCATGGACGGGTAGGCCGGCTTGGACAGATAGGCGGCCTGCTGGGGGTTGGGTGGGTAGGCGGAGTCTAGCTTAAGTCCAGAACTTGATATATCTGACTCAACTTTTCCTTTTTGTAGAAATGGAAAATCCCACATGCCAGCTTTTGTCTGGAAGATATTTGTATTCGGGATAATTTGAGGTGGCTCCTGGGGCTTGGACGGGTAGGCAGCCAGCTGGGGCTTGGACGGGTAGGCCGGCTTGGACAGGTAGGCAGAGTCTAGTTTAAGTCCAGGACTTGATATATCTGACTCAACTTTTCCTTTTTGTAGAAATGGAAAATCCCACATGCCAGCTTTCGTCTGGAGGATATTTGTATTGGGGATAGTTTGAGGTGGCTGCTGGGGGTTTTGTCTGGGTTTCTGGTTGTTCAGTGGGCCGGGACTGTAACTAGAAACACTTCTCTCTGGACTGTAACCATCTACTAGCCTCCCATAAGCACCACTATAAACTCCTTCACTGAGTGCCGGAGCTGGCTTCAGGTTCTCAGATGAAGCTAAACCAGTGGAACTGGATCCAGGACGACCCTGAAACCCTCCAGACTGTGCATAACGCTCATAACTGGAAGCAGCTTCAGAAGGTTTGAGGCTTCTTGGATAATCAAAGTGGGGAACAACAACTCTGGAGCCTCCACTTCTGTAGCTGAGTGCTAGAAAGAGAAAACAGTTTAATGTTAAAGAAGTTACTGAGTTGAACTGCAGATGATGGTGAATGAATTCTTACCATTTGCATGCTGCCCAAAAGCCAACAGTGAGAGAAGAAGCACTCTGGAAAAGAAACAACAATAAAGTGAACAATACAAAACCTGGTCTGTACAAAAAGCCATTAAAAAGTAAAGTAATCTTACCTCACAGAAAATCCAGAAGACATGTTTACGTTAAAGCTGAAGACAAACAATCTGCAAGACGTGTGCTGCTCACAACACACTCAGAAACTACTGTCTCAGCCTGGTCCCTGGTGCAAAGACAGTGGCTCTTTTCTAGTGTTGGAGCCTGAGCCGACCAATCAGTGTCACACTGATGAGGTAATTGGAATCAGGTTGACAACCTGGACAGGTGTTTAGACCTGAGCTAATTTTTGCCTGTCAGAGAACAACCGTTCAGTTTGTAGATGTGCTTCAAAGTTCAATTCACCCAGATTACAAACTTGTAAAGGCAAGCATTGATTTAAGGACCATAAACTACGACTCTAACATACATTTTTTCTTAAATATCAGATAAGAAAGACACTTTTGACAAAGCTTTAATACTTAATAAATACTGCAATCATGAAAACACCAACTAGGTATTTTTTTCATTCATTCATCTTCAGCCTCTTGTCCCTGTCGGGTCGCGGGGGGGCTGGAGCCGATCCCAGCTTACATTGGGCGTGAGGCGGGGTACACCCTGGACAGGACGCCAGTCTATCACAGGACACATAGAGACGAACAGAGACAGACAACCATTCACACCTACGGGTGATTTAGAGTCATCAATGAACCGAACACGTGCACGTCTTTGGACTCCAAGCTTTATTTCCATTCATATAAATCAACATCTAAAAAACATCAAATTTAATTCCTGCACAGAATCATCCCAGGGTCTTTTTCGGCACTAACATACATCAAATTAGCCATTGAGGCAGTTTTTTTCATAGAATACTTAACTAACGGAGAAATCTGCTAGAGTCGCTAACGGTCGGACGTGTCGGACAAATGCATTAAAACGAGAGTCACAAATGTAACAACAGTTCTATGAATCCTGGACGACCGCAGGGTGAGTATTAATATCAACAAAGTCACATTTGACCTCGGATGACCCCCAGTTACGTTCCGGCGTCATCCACAAGATCATTTTCTACTGAATTTTCTCACGGTCCCGAGATTCCGAGTGAACGTGAATTCTGGCGGCCATCCAGGATTCACAGAACCGTAGTCATGTTCGTAACTCTTGTTCTATTTCATCCTTATTGACCGCCAGAGGCAGTGGTTCACACTGGATGACTCATACCAATAGAGTCAATCCTGAGTCCTACCTCATAAAGAGGAGGCAGGAGGCAAGGGTATCTGACACTAAGATTAGGTCCCGTGCAGGAGCCTGAGGGTGGCTCAGGGACGCAAACCCAGAGGCTCCTTCAAGAAGAGGGACACCAGCCTGTGGTTCCCTACTGCGCCATTGCCGACCCCAACGGGCTGCAATGAAAATAGCAACAATCACAGACATCTTCTTCTGTCAGGGTTAAGGAAGACCATACCCGATTGCAGGAACCCAAGAACAGTAGTTACTGAACAATGTACTTGTTCTTTTCTAACTGGTTGACAGTTTGTAACAGAGACATCTGACAGGTCTCATACTGCAGGGGGTTATTTTTGACAGAATCTACACAATCTCTGGGTAGTGAGTCGGGAACTCGAGCAGCTTAATCCTTATAGCCGAAGGCAGCAAGGGTCGAATGGCAAAACCAACCCTTGAGCAGAGATAAGAGGCCTGTCCTGTCAGAGAGGCCCCTAGGGTATCCCACAGCAGAATCTGTGCACGGGTGAGACCAAGTCCCGTCTGGCCACAAGGGGGCCACCAGATGAAGTCTCTGGGAGGTATTGGTAAAATAGAAAGGATATGTTGGAGAAGCATAGATAATATTCCAATATCATGCACCAGGAGCTGGAGCATCCTGACTCGGAGGGATGCTGTGCATTAATAAGAACCAAACAGAACAGAGGGTAGATACTTCCTAGTCAGAGATAATCTTTGCTCTGCCGAAAAGCTCCCAGAGGCTGAAGCCCACCTCTAGATAAGGTCCCCACTCTACTGGCATAGGGCTCTTGACAGGAGAAAAAATCTGGTTATATGGTGATGAGCCACCGGACAAGCCTGCCTCTCCTGTATGGCAGGAATACTTTTGCACTAGGTGCACGGCCTGTAGGTCTGGCACATTGCTCCGTGCGGTCCGAGATGACTACCACACTGGAGTCCATTTGTGAAATGGGACGTAGTCCATATATAGCAAGTGCTCCAGGATCAAGAGCCAGGATGAAACATCCTTATGACCACAGATTTAATTTAAATCCTTTTATTCCCGCGATGTAAGGATGTGTTAGACGTGCACCCTTAAAAGTTCCCTTGAGCTCAATTGTTGAGATGTAGCCGCTGCGTCAAGCATTTAGTCACACTGCTGTACATTGTTTTAGTATGTAATTTAAGCACTTACTGTACATGTAACATAGAGGCATGTTGTAAGACTACCGTCTGAGTCCTTTAATTCTTCCTTAAAGCAAATATGCAGGTTTTTGAAAACATGCTTTTGGTTCATTGAATATTGCATATTTTTTATTTCAGCTGATTTCATAAAGCATGTAATCAGCTTTTAGACTGACTTCCTTCTTGGCACCCACTGATTTTAGGACACCATCAAAGCCACTAAGGTGACTTAATGCAGTTTTTAGTTCAGACTTGTCAGATAAAGCCCTTTGACCTTCATTCATGTTACATGTTTCACAGTGTCATGCAAACACCATTTCATATCACCCAACAAAAGCTTTATCTATGTTCATGTCACACTTTGGCACAACTGCAGTGAACACCGTCTTATACTCTACACCCGTAATAAAACTTCTTTGGGCCTTCACCTAATAGAGTTTAGTGATGGCTGAAAACCCAGTTATCATGAACCACTAGTCTCTTGACTAAAAGCCTGAGACCAGATACCTTTAGAGCACAAGTCTGACCCCAACTAACCATTAAAGATGCTCACATATCTTAGTTCTTCAAAAGAAACAGCAGCAGGTTTTATGTAGTCTCAGTTTGAGTTTCCCAAGGTCTATTCTTGCTTTGCACGCAGAACCGTGAGCTTCAACACCTTCAATGTTAAACCCAACCAGGAAGAACCCCAGAGTTAAATATCAGTGATCACATCTGATCTTTAGGAGAGCAAGCCCAAAGACATAATGCTGTTCTGTTGTGATACTGTGCAGCAGCACTTTCACTCAAAATACCCTGAACCTAAAGTTGCAAATGACATCCATAGTCAGGGAACACAGTTCCAAGTATTTTATTGATCATAAACAGTTGATGCCGGGACTGCGTCCAGAATGACGTCAGGAACCTGAGAACAGAAACTTCATTTAGTTAGAAATGCATTCACCTCCATTCCAGTCTAATACATTTTACATATCTACAGGTTTCAGTTTGTTAAACATTAAATTTCAACCAACATGCAGTTTACCTCAATTCAATATTGTCTTTTGAACACAGGCACCAGTTGCTGCTTCCACCTGGGATGGTACGGAGACGCCATTGGAATTGGCCTTGTACTTCTTGGATCAAGATTCATTTGAGAGTTTGAGTGAGGCCTGGAGCGTGGCTCCTGTGGCTTGGACGGGTAGGCCGGCTGCTGGGGCTTGGACGGGTAGGCCGGCTTGGACAGATGGGCGGCCAGCTGGGGCTTGGACGGGTAGGCCGGCTTGGACAGATGGGCGGCCAGCTGGGGCTTGGACGGGTACGCCGGCTTGGACAGATGGGCGGCCAGCTGGGGCTTGGACGGGTACGCCGGCTTGGACAGATGGGCGGCCAGCTGGGGCTTGGACGGGTACGCCGGCTTGGACAGATGGGCGGCCAGCTGGGGCTTGGACGGGTACGCCGGCTTGGACAGATGGGCGGCCAGCTGGGGCTTGGACGGGTACGCCGGCTTGGACAGATGGGCGGCCAGCTGGGGCTTGGACGGGTACGCCGGCTTGGACAGATGGGCGGCCAGCTGGGGCTTGGACGGGTACGCCGGCTTGGACAGATGGGCGGCCAGCTGGGGCTTGGACGGGTACGCCGGCTTGGACAGATGGGCGGCCTGCTGGGGAAAATAGGCGGCCTGCTGGGGCTTGGACGGGTAGGCCGGCTTGGACAGATGGGCGGCCTGCTGGGGGTTGGACGGGTAGGCCGGCTGCTGGGGCTTGGACGGGTAGGCTGAGTCTAGCTTAAGTCCAGAATTCATCCCAGTTCCATAACTTGATAAATCTGACTCAACTTTTACTTTTTGTAGAAATGGAAAATCCCACATGCCAGCTTTCGTCTGGAGGACAATTTTATTCGGGATAGCTTGAGGTTGCTGCCGGGGCTTGGACGGGTAGGCCGGCTTGGACGGGTAGTCCGGTTTGGACGGGTAGGCAGCCAGCTGGGGCTTGGACGGGTAGGCCGGCTTGGCCGGGTAGGCAGCCAGCTGGGGCTTGGACGGGTAGGCCGGCTTGGCCGGGTAGGCAGCCAGCTGGGGCTTGGACGGGTAGGCCGGCTTGGACGGGTAGGCAGCCAGCTGGGGCTTGGACGGGTAGGCCGGCTTGGACAGGTAGGCAGAGTCTAGTTTAAGTCCAGGACTTGATATATCTGACTCAACTTTTCCTTTTTGTAGAAATGGAAAATCCCACATGCCAGCTTTCGTCTGGAGGATATTTGTATTGGGGATAGTTTGAGGTGGCTGCTGGGGGTTTTGTCTGGGTTTCTGGTTGTTCAGTGGGCCGGGACTGTAACTAGAAACACTTCTCTCTGGACTGTAACCATCTACTAGCCTCCCATAAGCACCACTATAAACTCCTTCACTGAGTGCCGGAGCTGGCTTCAGGTTCTCAGATGAAGCTAAACCAGTGGAACTGGATCCAGGACGACCCTGAAACCCTCCAGACTGTGCATAACGCTCATAACTGGAAGCAGCTTCAGAAGGTTTGAGGCTTCTTGGATAATCAAAGTGGGGAACAACAACTCTGGAGCCTCCACTTCTGTAGCTGAGTGCTAGAAAGAGAAAACAGTTTAATGTTAAAGAAGTTACTGAGTTGAACTGCAGCTGATGGTGAATGAACTCTTACCATTTGCATGCTGCCCAAAAGTCAACAGTGAGAGAAGAAGCACTCTGGAAAAGAAACAACAATAAAGTGAACAATACAAAACCTGGTTTGTACAAAAAGCCATTAAAAATTAAAGTAACCTTACCTCACAGAAAATCCAGAAGACATGTTTACGTTAAAGCTGAAGACAAACAATCTGCAAGACGTGTGCTGCTCACAACACACTCAGAAACTACTGTCTCAGCCTGGTCCCTGGTGCAAAGACAGTGGCTCTTTTCAACTGTTGGAGCCTGAGCCGACCAATCAGTGTCACACTGATGAGGTAATTGGAATCAGGTTGACTTCCCGGACAGGTGTTTACACCTGAGCTAATTTTTGCCTGTCAGAACAACCGTTCAGTTTGTAGATGTGCTTCAAAGTTCAACTCACCCAGATTACAAACTTACAAAGGCAAGCATTGATTTTAGGACTATAAATCATCTGCAGTTGTGAAATAACACACTTTTGACAAAGATTGAATACTGTTTATTAACCTTTATTCATGTTACTGGTTTCTCAATAATGTCATAACACTGTGTCATATTTTACCACATCACAAAGAAGCAGCATGCCACACAACCATGAAAACACCAACTAGGTATTTCCATTCATAAAAATCCACCGAACATTTGAAAAACATCTAATTTTAATTCACCTTCTGCTGTTGGTTTTAATACAGAAAAATATATAAATGATGGAAGTGCACTGTGCATATATATAATTATATTAATGAGCATGACATGTGTAAATAGATCAGCCTTTAACACCAAAGTGAGCGCCAGTAAAGGAGGAGATACACTTCCAGAAATTAAGGACGGGAGAAGGAAAGAGTCAGACGAGCAGAAGAAGAAGTAAGAGATGCACGTTCAAACTGAAGAAGACAAAGAAAAGAGTTGAAGAGAGGAGGTTGAGAGTGAAATGTGACGGAGGAAAGAGAGAAAGGAGGGTTATCCGTTAGCTGATCTTGAGGCCGAGGCAGAGAGCCAGCTCGTTCTTCTGGATCTTTCCGTCTCCGTTGATATCACAGTGACCCATCAGGGCTTTCCTGAACTTGTCCAGGTCCGTGCCACTGATGCTGGGCTGGAGGAGAGGGGGGGGGGGGGGGGGGGTTTGGGAAGGGTTAGAGTGTAATTCCTGCACAAAATCACCCCATGGTCTTTTTCGGCACTAGCATACAATAAATTAGCCATTGATTCGCTAACAGACGGACGTGGCTAACAGTGATTAGCTCGGGGGAGTACGGTGAAGGCATTCAAAGGTCTTTTTTAACCACTAATACTGCTGAAAATAACAGCAAACCTCTGCAGCAGCATGAGAAGAGTCCCTACACACAAAACAAAGCAGCAACAGCGTAGTTAGTGAAGCCAGAGTTTATCAAAGAGTGTTTTAAAGACTTACCTACTGGCCCCTGTACCAGCTCCTCTCATAGTAAAGTCCATTACAGTGGAAGGAGCCCATTGGTGCTTTGTTGTGTGTGTAGAGACTCTTCTCATGCTGCTGCAGAGGTTTGCTGTTATTTTCAGAAGCATTAGTGGTTAAAAAAGACCTTTGAATGCCTTACCCGCACTGCCCAGAGCTAATCACTGTTAGCCACGTCCGGCTCTTAGCGACTAAAACGATGGCTTATGTGGTGACTGGAAGTGCTGAAAAGACCATGAGATGATTTTGCAGAATTACACTTTAACACTGACAGATAACTGTGCAACATTAATGATGTTTTGATGGTTTAAACCCTTTTTACCTTCACCAGCTCCATCATGTCCTTGACGAATCCATCCACTTCAGGGCCCTCCAGCTCACCCGTCTTACTCTAAACACAGTGAATATATTAGTATTAGCCTTTGAGTTCGCTTTTTTAAACTTTCTTAATTTCTATTCTTCTTTTGTTCGTTCTGTTTCTCCACCCTAAGTTCTGTGAAGTTCTGCCCCTCTACAATGAGGTTACTCCGGAGAACAGCTGATCGCGCTATAGGCGGCTAGCTTTGCGGCCAGACCAGCTGATATTTCACCCGAACTCTGGAGAAAAACACACCAGGGACGCAGAGGTGGGATGCAACGTCGGGGCAATAGAGGAGGGTTGAGACGGGACGGGCTTATGGAGAGGAGAAGATTCAAGCCATGTCTCCCCTCTGTTGTTATGGTCAATGTACGGTCTCTGTACAACAAAATGGATGAACTGTTGGCGCTAACGCAGAGCCAACCGAAGTACCGTGAGTGCAGTCTGATGTGTTTCACAGAGACATGGCTGCACAGGGACATCACGGACCAGAACGTGTCCGTGGATGGCTTCCACACACCACCACTGCACCGAGAGTTGTTCTAGTAAACAGCAGATGGTGTAATCCTGGTCATATCACCATTAAAGAACAGCTCTGTAGCCCGGATGTTGAACTGATGGCCGTTGGGCTCCCTCCACACCATCTGCCTAGAGAGATCCCATATGTCATCACTGTTGTTCTGTACATCCCTCCTTCTGCAAACCCGACCTCTGCCTGCAGCATCATACACACCAGCATCTCCAGACTCAAGACTCAACCCCCCAGTGCCCACATCATCATGTCAGGAGACTTAAACCACGTCACTTTGGATCGAGTTCTGCAGACCTTCCAACACTACCAGTCTCCATCCAGGGGGTCCCTGTAGAGGAGTTTAAGTACCTGGGGGTGAACTTCAATAATAAGTTGAACTGGTCTAAAAACGCAGAGGCGTCTACAAATAGGGCCAAAGTGGACTCTTGTTCCTGAGGAGGCTGAGGTCCTTTAACATCTGCCGGACGATGCTGAGGATGTTTATGAGTCTGTTTCCAGTGAGATCTTCTTCACTGTGACACGCTGGGGCAGTGGGCTGAAGGTCGCAGACACCAACAGACTGAACACACTGATCAGGAGGGCTGCTGATGTCGTGGGGGAGGAGCTGGAGGATGCTGTCCAGTCTCCGGTCTCTCCTCGACCAGGTCTCCCACCCTCTCTACGACACACTGGCCCAGCAGAGGAGCACCTTCAGCAGGAGACTCCTCACACCCAGATGCACCACAGGAAATCTTTCCTGCCTGTGGTCTTTAAACTATACAACACATCCTTTAAAGAGTCTGTCACCCCCTCTCTGTAATACGAACTCAATCATAGACAATCTGTTCTTTACACATTTTGACCGTACTTTGCACATTACAGAACTTTTACAGTACAGGAGAGGTGAAAAACAAAACTCTAATAAACCTAATTCAATGAAATACAAATGTGAATGACTTACAACATCATAGTGAGCGAATATCTTCTCAAAGTCTCTCTTCCGGTCCGCCTGACTGCAAGCCTGAGACCAGATAAAGCAACTAGAATCATGAATTAAACATTAAATATTTACATGAAACAAGAAAAATCTCAATGAAGTCTTCGAACTCACGTCCATCTTAAACTTCAGCAGGAAGTTCTCTTTCAGGGCCAGGATTCTGGAGACAACAAACAGTGTTAATGTGAGAGATGCAGTGATTCAAATCATATCAGGTGTTCTTTGTGCACGGCCACGAGAAGATCCGGTCGTTTTAAATGTATGTGACAGATCAACCGTACCTGGCCAGGTCGTTGAGGTCCAGTCTGCCGTCTCTATTTCTGTCAAACATCTTCATCTACGGGACAAAAAAACAGTCCGAATGCAATTATTCTGTCAACGCAAGAAGGTGTGCAGCACTGCTGATGTGCGTTACCATGGTGTCAGTGTATTCCTCCAGTTTTTCAGGGGTGATGGACTTTGTGTGTTGGAGGAAGAGGTCCTGAAGGAAGCCCTGAAGGGACAAAAGAAGGACGCTAGAAATGCTGCAGGCACTCACAAGCTGTGATGGACATCGTTCCCTCACTCACTCACTCACTCTTCCGTACATAGTGTTGATCATATAGTGAACTCCAGTATAAAGGGATCGACCAACGACACTAACAAACCGCAGCGTCGGTAGATGTAAAACGTAGGGTATGTAGACTCAGATTAGCTGTGCATTGTGGGTATTTTATAGTGGACTTTATATCGTTAGTGTACCGCGTCTAGCTGCGGCACACTTGCCGTCCACGGACCGTTTGGGAGAGGTGGGCTTTAGTAAAGCACGTTTGCACATGTACGAGCACGAGCGTGCGCACGTGTACGAGCACGAGGCCTACGGCGGTTCTGAGGTCATTTCCTGTGCGCCTGTTGGGACGTAGAAAAAAGAAGGAGGGACCATGCGCGGACATTTCAAACAATGGCGGTGAAAGGTTCACGTTGGTGTGATGCGGAGGTGGAGTGTTTACTGCAGATTTGGTCGATGAAAAGATTCAAAAACAGTCGACAAGACGCACAAAAACTCTGAGGTCTACGGAAAGATCTGGAAACAAAGCCACGCATCGCCATGACGTCATCAATGCGTGTGACGTGTTACGGCGTGATGACGTATAGGCAGCAAGAAGCATTCTCCGAGGCCCAGGTAGTGTGAGTACAAACGGGCCTGGAGGGGGGGACAAGGACCCTAAAGCACGGGGCACGGGACGGAGGCACAGTGGGAGTGCGCCCTTAGACGCTCTAGGATCAAGAGCGCCAAGAAGCATCACAACATTTCAGTTTCAAAGATCCAGATCACCACTCTGATCTAATCACCCTCTCTGGCCTGAGGACCAGAAGGAAACATCTTCCTGACCACAGATTTGATTTAAATCCTTTTTCCTCCCTGATGTGAGGATGTGTTAGACGTGCACCTTTAAAAGTTACCTTGAGCTCAATCGCTGAGATGTAGCCGCTGCTGTCTGTGTCGTAGCTTCTCCAGATCTGCACAAACAAGAGAAACACAGGAAATGCAAAAAATATTTCATCAACTAAAGTTCGAGTCCCGCCACAGCAATAATCACAAGTCTATAAATCATCGATAGTGTGGTGATTAGCGAGAGCGTTCCTGGTTCGAATCTATGCATGTTGTCCCCGTGTCTGCGTGGGTTTTCTCCGGGTTCTCCGGTTTCCTCCCACAGTCCAAAGACGTGCAGGTGTTCGGTTCATTGATGACTCTAAATCACCCGTAGGTGTGAATGGTTGTCTGTCTCTGTTCGTCTCTATGTGTCCTGTGATAGACTGGCATCCTGTCCAGGGTGGACCCCGCCTCACGCCTGATGTCAGCTGGGATCGACTCCAGCCAATGGACATTTTGAGCTGATGTCACCAAAATCTTTAGGCCAAGTCAAAGTCATAAACATAATCTCTAATTCACACACTCCCCTCCTTTGACATACGTTGACCTTTGACCCTCACCCTCATGAACTCCACGCTGTTGTCCAGCGGCGTCTCTCTGCGAAACAGAAGCAGGAAGTTCTCCTCCTCCGGCAGCATGATGGTGGCCAGCTGGGAAAAAACAACAACATCGACTGTAACCGTAGGAATCTTTCACATGATACAATTATCAACCTGGCGTCATCTCAGTGAAGCTGTTTGAAGTGCAAACCTGTAAATATCAGTGTGGTCTTACGGCTCATGGTTCCTTAAGGCCCCTGGACACGACTTTTAGACCCTCACAGTGTAGGTGCTGAGGGGGTCCCAGAGGTCAACCCACTCTTTTAAAGGTATAATACGTAGTTACGTCCTAAAAAACAATGTTTAAACTAACATGAAAGTCACTTATGGTGTTTGAATGTGCAGAGACGCTGCCTGGTGTCTCCGTCCACTTGGTACTTAGAGCGGGACAGGGATGCTTTCTGGGTCTGGCAGTTTCCTTTAGGAGTCTTGAGCCACTACCCGCAAGCGGTCTGAGACTTGGAGGCCCCCCCTCTGACAGTCCATAATTCAGCCACGGTTAAATGAACAATAAACTGAAGAGTAACCCCGTTAAATGTTAAATCATCCCATGGTCTTTTTTGGCTCTTACATACATCAAATAAGCCATTGAGAAAGTTTTTTTCTGTGTATGAATAGAGAGTTGCTAACAGCCGGACGTGGCTAACAGTGATTAGCTCGGGGCAGCACGGTGAAGGCATTCAAAGGTCTTTTTTAACCACTAATGCTGCTGAAAATAACAGCGAACCTCTGCAGCAGCATGAGAAGAGTCCCTACACACACAACAAAGCACCAATGGGCTCCTTCCTTTGGGATTGACTTTGGTAATCCACTGTAATGGACTTTACTATGAGAGGAGCTGGTACAGGGGCCAGTAGGTAAGTCTTTAAAACACTCTTTTAATAAACTCTGGCTTCACTAACTACGCTGTTGCTGCTTTGTTGTGTGTGTAGGGACTCTTCTCATGCTGCTGCAGAGGTTTGCTGTTATTTTCAGCAGCATTAGTGGTTAAAAAAGACCTTTGAATGCCTTCACCGTGCTGCCCCGAGCTCATCAGTGTTAGCCACGTCCGGCTGTAAGCGACTCAATGGCTAATTTGATGTATGCTAGTGCCGAAAAAGAGCATGGGATGATTTTGTGCAGGAATTCAAATTTAACTCTTCCGACAAACACTCCAAACTGCCTCTGCGGTAGTTCCCGCTGCAGTCGATGTCTCCAGGAGCACAAACATCTACGTAGACGTTTGTAAACCCAGGACCAGCTCAGAGGAGACGATTGTACCTCTTGTATCTGCAGACGTCCGTCGGCCGAGGTGTCGTAAGCCGACATGAACCTCTCTCTCAGTGTCCTGATCTTGTCCTCCGTTATCTCCTCCCTCTGAAAACAACACGGGCTGCATCGTGATCTCGTAAAGTGTTAAAGCTGCACACAGACCGTATGACTGTCGACTGATTCACTGATGGTCTAAGTGTGTGCGTGGGTGTTTACAGGGATCAGAGATGCAGCCTCATAGTTCATCGCTTTACCTTCATCCCAAACGTTTGCAGCATGTGTTGGAAGAAGGCGTCCAGCTCCTTCCCTTCGATGTAACCGTTATCTGAAAACACACCGGCCATCTCAGCAAATCAACTGGATACAGCAACTTACACAGAGATTACATTTATTAAGAGTTCAGTAAAACAGTTTCAGGGTCGACCTTCAGCCGCGTGAATCAAGACGGGTAAAGGTAACGTACACATCTGCTGCAGAATCGACCAAACAACAGCCGGATGTGCTGTTACTGTCGAGTAGGGAGGTGTTCCAGGCACGTCCAGCTGGGAGGAGGCCTCGGGGAAGACCCAGGACCAGG
The DNA here is from genome assembly GCF_963691815.1 of Echiichthys vipera. Lineage (NCBI taxonomy): Eukaryota > Metazoa > Chordata > Actinopteri > Perciformes > Trachinidae > Echiichthys > Echiichthys vipera. Next base: position 28,146,308 of record NC_139838.1, read on the forward strand.
TGGAGAGATTAGATCTCCACCTGGTCCTGGAACACCTCCCTAGGGAGGCGCCCAGGGTTCATCCTTCCCAGATGATCCTGAACCACCTCAACTGGCTCCTTTCAACACAAAGGAGCAGCGGCTCTACTCCGAGTTCCTCACGGATGCTGAACTTCTGCCCTATCTTCCTCAGGTCCCTCGGGAGGTGTACGTCCAGCTGGGAGGAGGCCTCGGGGAAGACCCAGGACCAGGTGGAGAGATTAGATCTCCACACTGGCCTGGGAACGCCTCAGGATCCCCCAGTTAGAGCTGGTTTATGTGGCTTGGAAAGGGAAGTTTGGGGTCCCCTGCTGGAGCTGCTGCCCCCGAGATCCGACCCACACATGCAGTTTAAAAACCCAGCTGGACGTGTTGTTACTGTCTGGCTTTTCAACATTCATTGTGGATTAAATCGCCGTTGTCGTCTTTTCTCCTCTTGATTTGTTCATGATTGGAAAAAGATGCGTCTGCTTCCAAACTAAGAGGACAAACTTCCTTATTACAAAACATGTCATGTCTCCTGAACGCTTCATGCTTCAGCAGCCAGATTCAGTGAACATGTCGATATGATGCACACATGGACAAACACAAAAATTGTACTATTTGGCCCATAGGTGGCGCTGTAGCAGCATCAGCATCAGCATACTGTAAATACAGGTATGTATGCCTGTCTGACGCAACATAGACCCGCTGACTCTGCTGCCATTATTATTCCACAATGATGTCACTTTTCCTCGCAAGGTTTGTCCCCGTACGCTCCGTATAGTTTCTCTTTGGACCTGGTCTATCAGGGTCTCGAAGAGAGCGTGCTGTGTTACAATATACGGGGTGGCAGTAGCTCAGTCCATGGGTGACTTGGCTGGGAACCGGGGGGTTGCAAGTTGGAGTCCCTGTGTGGAGCATGAATGGAGAGTGGACTGGTGGCTGGAGAGGTGCTGTTGAGCAAGTCACCGAACCCCAAAATGCTCGGGGCGCCGGTCACTGGCAGCCCCCTCGCTCTGACATCTCTCCATTAGTTGCATGTATATAAGTCCTGTTTGTGCATGTGTGTATTTCAGGACCTGTGTGTGTGTAACATGAAAAAATAATAATAGAGTGAAAATTGAATTTCCCCATTGCAGGACAAATAAAGGGATTCTTCTTCTTCTCCTACTGAACGGCCACTAAATTCATAAGGAGGGAGCAGAAACAGCTGGGATGTGTTTATGACCAAAGAGTCGAACGGAAAGCACAGAAGATTTCACCCCCTGCCCATGGATTTCAATGAATTTCAATGGTTGGTGGTGAATGAATGAATGAATTTGAAAAGCTCCCCCCAGGGCATCGCTGTAGAGCGGCCGAAACAACCACAAATATTCATAAGAAGTCACTTACACCGAATGAAATCACAATATTAAATCCATGAACGCATCTCAGGATATTTAAGAGTCACGTGCATCAACTTTTTACTCTTTTTTTAGTGTATTGAATCACGTGTTGGTTATTTAAGGCGTGTTATTGTGATTTTATGTAATATTGTATTTGGTTTTGTGGAAAATAAAGGAAAAATTATTGTTTTTTTTTATTCTAATTTCAGATTTTTCTTGTTTTTTCTTTCTGTCTTTGTGCTGCTGCGAAGAACACACACACACACACACACACACACACACACACACACACACACACACACACACACACACACACACACACACACACACACACACACACACACACACACACACACACACACACACACACACACACACACACACACACACACACACACACACACACACACACACACACACACACACACGAGAGATGTCAGAGCGAGGGGGCTGCCAATGGATCAGCACCCCGAGTAGTTGGGGGTTCGGTGCCTTGCTCAACAGCACTGGCACCTCTCCAGCCACCAGTCCACGCTCCATTCATGGTCCACACAGGGACTCGGACCGGCGACCCTCCGGTTCCCAGCCGAGTCACCTATGGACTGAGCTAAGGTTTACTCTACGTTACTAAATCACATTTGGAGCAAACTGGATAAACGGACTCAGACGTTGCCGGTGAAATTCTTCTTACCATCGGCGTCGAAGTGTTGCCAGATCTGTAAGAAGCCTGCAGCGTCCAGGCGGTCCAAGGCGCTGTCCATGGTGCTGAGGACCAGTCCAGAGGTCGAGCTGGTGACAACGACACGAGAGGGAGACGCTCAGAGACGGAGAGAGAGAGAGAAACGCTCAGAGATGGAGAGAGAGAGAGAAACGCTCAGAGATGGAGAGAGAGAGAGAGAAACGCTCAGAGATGGAGAGAGAGAGAGAGAAACGCTCAGAGATGGAGAGAGAGAGAGAGAAACGCTCAGAGATGGAGAGAGAGAGAAACGCTCAGAGACGGAGAGAGAGAGAAACGCTCAGAGACGGAGAGAGAGAGAGAAACGATCCGCTGAGATAAGAGGTTCAACTTCAGGCGTCTCCTGAAAACAGAGAAATGAGACTAAAGACGTTCAGTGGCTTATAAATGAAGGAGGGAGAGAGGGAGGGAGAGAGAGAGAGAGAGAGAGAGAGAGAGAGGGAGGAAGGGAGAGAGAGAGGGAGGGAGGAGGAGAGGGAGGGAGGAGAGAGAGAGGGAGAAAGAGAGGGAGACAGAGAGAGGGAGGAAGGGAGAGAGAGAGGGAGGGAGGGAGGGAGGAGGAGGGAGAGAGAGGGAGGAGGAGAGAGCGAGAGAGAGGAGAGAGAGAGGGAGGGAGGAGGAGAGAGAGGGAGACAGAGAGAGGGAGAGAGAGAGGGAGGAGGAGGAGAGAGAGAGGGAGGGAGGAGGAGAGAGAGAGAGAGGGAGGGAGGGAGGGAGAGAGAGAAAGGGAGAGAGAGAGAGAGGGAGGAGGAGGGAGAGAGAGGGAGGGAGAGGGAGGAGAGAGAGAGGGAGGGAAAGAAGGAGGAGGAGGAGAGAGAGAGAGACACACAGAGAGAGAGTCTGACAGTGAAACAGATTTATTGGTGTAAACACAAATACAGAAAAATGCTGACGTCACATTTCAAACAATAACAAACATTATTGAATCTTTAAAAACAAAACAAATGATTTTTAAAATATATAAACACAATTTTTTTTCCCCGTCACATAAAAACCGTCACCATGGATCAGGAAGAGTTTGTGCGTTTGACTCTGAAATAAACTCAAATTTATTTTAATAAACACAAACAAACGTTATTTACATGACGACACGTCAGTGAGTGCAGCAGGACGCCAGTGTGTGATGAGCTGAGACACGAGAGAGAGAGAGAGAGAGAGAGAGGGGGAGAGAGAGGGAGGAGGAGAGAGAGAGAGGGAGGAGGAGAGAGAGGGAGGAGAGAGGGAGAGAGAGGGAGGGAGGAGGAGAGAGAGAGGGAGGGAGGAGGAGAGAGAGAGGGGGAGAGAGAGGGGGAGGAGGAGAGAGGGAGAGAGAGAGAGAGAGAGAGAGGGGGAGGAGGAGAGAGAGGGAGGGAGGGAGGAGGAGAGAGAGGGAGGGAGAGAGGAGGAGAGAGAGAGAGAGGGAGAGATGTTTTTACAGTGTAAGAAACGTACGGAAGCCCTGAAGAGAGGAGGAGAGAGGGAGGGAGGAGGAGAGAGAGGGAGGGAGGAGGAGAGAGAGGGAGGAGAGAGGGAGAGAGGAGGAGAGAGAGAGGGAGGGAGGGAGGAGGAGAGAGAGGGAGGAGAGAGGGAGAGAGAGGGAGAGAGGAGGAGAGAGAGGGAGGAGAGAGAGAGGGAGGAGGAGAGAGGGAGAGAGGAGGAGAGAGAGGGGAGGGAGGAGGAGAGAGAGGGAGAGAGAGAGGGAGGGAGGAGAGAGGGAGGGAGAGAGAGGGAGGGAGGGAGGAGAGAGAGAGGGAGGAGGAGGAGAGAGGGAGAGAGGAGGAGAGAGAGAGATGTTTTTACAGTGTAAGAAACGTACGGAAGCCCTGAAGAGAGGAGGAGAGAGGGAGGGAAACAATGGAAGCCCTGCAGAGACTCTGGTGATATATATAAATATATATTTTCAGTATTTTAGGACTAAACAAACTTGCAGACGGAGACACACAGATGTTAAATAACCCCAAACTAACCCTGACGAGCCACAACAACAGTTTGCATTATATATAAAACATTAAGCACACGGCTTATTATAATATCTTTATATACACACACACACACCGTTACACGCTCACGGGAACACACTCGCCTCTGTTTCCATGAGCTTAAGTTTAAACTTTGGCTGGAGCAGCAGAGTTATCTTTGGTCTTTGACGCTTTCTGGTTCCTCGGTTTTGGCGTTTTCCAATCGGCGACAGTTTTAAGACAGGAAGTGAATGTTTTCATGATGCTCAGTTCAGGCGCAGAACAGAAATACAGTAAAGATCAAACAGCTTCAGGCCTCAGACAATGTCAGTGTCAGCTGGTCACGTCTCGAGCGCTCCACAAGTTTTCATGGATATGACTTAGGGCACACTCCCACTGTGCCTCCGTACCGTGCCCCGTGCTTTAGGGTCCTTGTCCCCCCTCCAGGCCCGTTTGTACTCACACTACCTGGGCCTCGGAGAAGGTCCAGGTACACTGGTCAAACCCACTAGGCTTGACCCGAAAAACCTGTTTAGGCGCGGTGCGGAAGGACAGTGTGAGTGCGCCCTAACTGACCTTTTTTTATCTCGTTACTAAGCGACGACAGATTGTCTCTGCACCAGAGGAAACCCATCTGGCCGGCTCCGTACGGTCCTATTAGAGCTGTTGACAGAGACCGTTATGGAGCTGTTTTGGCGTGCGGAATGATCCGCGGTCAGTAAACTCCACTGATAAGTTCTGTACAGTCTCCGCTAACGTGCGCCCCATCAGGAAATGTTAAAAAAATATAATGATTGTCTCTGCGTTTGACTGTGTTTGTGGTCGACCTCCTGGTGCAGAGAGGAGCCTGTAAGCACCCCGCTGGTCTCAGACCGGAGGGGCGTCGTCGGACTCGTCCTCTGAGTTGTTGTCGGACTTGAGATCAGGAGTCGGAGATGGAACGTCCTCCTGGGCTGGACTGAGATCCGCCACAGAGGGAGGCCTCACTGAAGAGAGAGAGAGAGAGAGAGAGAGAGAGAGAGATGAAGAGGATAAAAGATGTTTTCTAAATTAGATTCAGGAGCAAACAGAGCAGATGTGAAATGTAATCCTCGCTGCATTAAATCGACCCTGCAGAGACATAAACAGGATGTATGAGGAGCACAGGACTGGGATCTGTCAGACCGTAGGCGGGGAGGGACTTTGCTCGCTCGCGGTCGTCCTCGCTCACAGCAGCAGGAGGACTGGCCGGACGCTTCAGAGACGACCACTGTCTGCCACCGGCCTCGAGCTCAAACGCCGGCCTGGGAGGCTCGAACGCATCGCTGTCCTCAGGAAACTCAACTGCAGGGGGAGAAGAAACGAACAAAGGTAATGCGTCTACGTCCTGAGGAAGCACACACACTCTTATTTCACACGGTTTGTCTCCTCCTGACTCGTTAGTTTGTTCCGTAAAGTACCAATAATGAAGATTTTCACTTAAATACAGGTTAAGGGCGCACTCACACTGTCCTTCCGCACCGGGCCAAAACAGGTTTTACGGGTAAAGTCTGGTTCCTTTGACCAGTGTGAGTGCAACCGTACCGTGTCTAGGAGTGGTACACTTGCCGTCCACGGCCCGTTTGGGAGAGGTGGGCTTTAGTAAAGCACGTTTGCACGTGTACGAGCACGAGCGTGCGCACGTGTACGAGCACGAGGCCTACGGCGGTTCTGAGGTCATTTCCTGTGCGCCTGTTGGGACGTAGAAAAAAGAAGGAGGGACCATGCGCGGACATTTCAAACAATGGCGGTGAAAGGTTCACGTTGGTGTGATGCGGAGGTGGAGTGTTTACTGCAGATTTGGTCGATGAAAAGATTCAAAAACAGTCGACAAGACGCACAAAAACTCAGAGGTCTACGGAAAGATCTGGAAACAAAGCCACGCATCGCCATGACGTCATCAATGCGTGTGACGTGTTACGGCGTGATGACGTATAGGCAGCAAGAAGCATTCTCCGAGGCCCAGGTAGTGTGAGTACAAACGGGCCTGGAGGGGGGGACAAGGACCCTAAAGGCACAGGTGAGAGAGTTATGACAGGATTGATGATTTTATGACGTAGCGTAAAATCCGTGCACGCTTTTTCACTCGCTGACGAGAAAAATCCAGTGGAACTTTACTTCCCCCTGTAATGTGTGTGTCACTGTAGCTGCAGCGTCTTTTTAATTACACAGCAGAAAACTCTGTTTTAAGGGAAAACACCGAGTTCCTGTGAGGGTTAATTACACGAGAGTCGAGAGTTCAACTGCAAAATCACACACGCGCTGACACTTGGGACGAGTCAAGTACAGGCTAGGACCTGTGCTCCACATGGTCTGTGTGTGTGTGTGTGTGTGTGTGTGTGTGTGTGTGTGTGTGTGTGTGTGTGTGTGTGTGTGTGTGTGTGTGTGTGTGTGTGTGTGTGTGTGTGTGTGTGTGTGTGGTGTGTGTGTGTGTGTGTGTGTGTGTGTGTGTGGAGGCGTCGAATATGGCCTTGAAAGCAGTCATTAAACAAGTTGTCACCTTTTAAATTAAGTGTTATATTCTCAGCTTTTCTCCGGCTCTTACGCAACCGGCATCACTGAGAACCAACTTATAAGAGGGAACTGTATTTTCTCAGCAGCGTTCATCTGTTCAGCGCTGAATCATCTTTCTTTTTACCCGTTTGATTTCTAAATAAAGTACCGTATTTTCCGCTCTATAAGTTTCACCTAAAAACCTTCAAATGTCTCAAAAGCCGACAGTGCTCCTTATAATCCGGTGCTCCTTATATATGGACCAATATTGAGCCACAACAGGTCTCCAACTACGGTGAGCAGCTGCCGACTCTATTTTCCCCCGTAGAAGAAGTAACGCGCGGTGCATGTTGAGATATATGACTGTGTGAAGCGTGCCGTTTCATTTCCATGTGTGTGTTTGTGTAAAGAGCCCAAAATGGCTCCTGTTAAGAGACACGCTTACGACGCAGAGTTTACACTCAAGGCCATTAGTCATGCAGTAGAACACGGGAACAGAGCAGCAGCCAGAGAGTTGAACATGAACCAATCAATGGTGCTGAAGTGGAGGAAGCAACAAGACGACCTCCCCTGACTGTGTTGTTGACGTTCCCTTTAGCGCAGCTCCATCTAATGGATGCAAAACGTAACCCCAGCCTCCACTGTAGCGTCTGTTCTATGCGCCTTATCATGCGGCTGTGTCATTTTTTAGGGCGACACAGTGCTGTGGTGGTTAGCACTGTCACCTCACAGCGGAGGGTTCCTGGTTTGAATCCCGGCTGGGGCCCTTCTGTGTGGAGTTTGCATGTTGTCCCCGTGTCTGCGTGGGTTTTCTCCGGGTTCTCCGGTTTCCTCCCACAGTCCAAAGACGTGCAGGTGTTGGGTTCATTGATGACTCTAAATCACCCGTAGGTGTGAATGGTTGTCTGTCTCTGTTCGTCTCTATGTGTCCTGTGATAGACTGGCGTCCTGTCCAGGGTGGACCCCGCCTCACGCCTGATGTCAGCTGGGATCGGCTCCAGACACTTTTATGACAATATACTGCAAATAATCATCAGTTGCAGGTAAACCGCACAGTGTGCATCACCAGGACGTCACAAAATGTCACACACGTAATAAGAAACTAGACATTTACATCATGTGTGTCGTATTGTTTGCGCTCATCTTCTTCCTTAGACTGTCAGTGTGTTTTTTTATGTTGTACGTCTAACTCCTGTTACTATAGCTACCACTGACGTCTCTGTTGCGTGTAAGGAGGAGACACCCACCGTCCAGGGGAGACAGGGGTCCTGCGGGGTTGCTGCTGGTGCTCTCTCTCTCCTGCTCTGACGGTGCCCTCTTCAGGCGAGGAGCAGGAAGTGGCGCTTTGGGAGACGAGCTGCCTGCCGGAGCTTCGGCGGAGTCGTCTGACAAACAGAGATCAATGAAACAGTTCACTGACGTTCGGTGCAAATACACATCTATGGAAGTTACTGCTTGTTTCTCCCGGTCGCCGCTTACCGAAGATGGAGGTGCTGCTCGACCTGGGACTGGTCGGACTGGCAGGGCTGAGGGGACCGGAGGTGCGGGGCCCCAGTGGGGGTTTGGCGGCCTGGGGTGGGGGCGGTTTTGGGGTGACGCAGGGTGGTTTTGACCTGGGCGTCGGCTCTGGCGGGGACTCATCGGCTTCTGATGGGACGTCTGAGTTGGCTGCAGGGAAATGACAGAGACACTTTAGTCGTGTTGGTCTCATTTTGAAAGAGCGAAGGTTTAAACACCAGAATTTAAACTTTGATGCAATACTAGTACAAACAAAACATGCTCAACACCCCGTTCTCTTCTAGACACGCTCTTTTTTCATTAACCACCTGTCCACAGCGCCGCTTCAGCAAAAGCCCCTGAACACAAACCAGCACAGTGGATTTTCTCCCCTGTTGTTTCGTCCGCGCAGCATTTTTTATAGCTCTGATACTTTCAATTCCACCTGAACCGTCAAGATTTATAAAATGTGACTTCAACATAACAGTTGAGGTGGTTCAGGATCATCTAGTAAGGATGAACCCTGGGCGCCTCCCTAGGGAGGTGTTCCAGGCACGTCCAGCTGGGAGGAGGCCTCGGGGAAGACCCAGGACCAGGTGGAGAGATTAGATCTCCACACTGGCCTGGGAACGCCTCAGGATCCCCCAGTTAGAGCTGGTTAATGTGGCCCGGGAAAGGGAAGTTTGGGGTCCCCTGCTAAAGCTGCTGCCCCCGCGACCTGACCCCGGATAAGAGGCTGAAGATGAGATGAGACTTCAACATCTGACTTTCTAACTACAGCTGTAAAATGCAACATTCGTCGACAGGTGACTCACCTTTGTCGTCGTCCTCTTTGTCCGGCGAGGACGATGACTCAGACTGGAAACAGAGACACGAAAAACAGGGCTTTTATTTAAGGCTCAGGTTATTTTAGATGCACAACAATTACACAACAATAAAAGCCTCAGACGCCCTCCGACAACGCTCATTACGTCACGCAAGTAAAAAATGAGACTCTGCGACATGAAAGAGAGCAGAGGTTAAAAGATGAGGGATGAAACACCATGAATACCTCTGGAAAAGAATGATTTATTATAATAATAATGATGATATTTTATTATAATAAAGGCGTGCTTAGTTTTTAGCTGTTTCCATGGGAACTGACACAATACAAAGAGAGTTTTCTGTAGTTTAAAATGTGCTTTCTTCCTGCTGTACGTTCACACACGGTAACCAACATGTTCACCTGATGATGGTGATAAATGCATTAGGTGGAGCTCTGCTGTGGGTTTACTGATTTCATTCTATTTCTTTTATTTCATCTGGCTTTATTCTATTTTATTTTATATTTTTCTTTGTCATTGTAGCCTCCGTCTGTTTGTGTTACCTTGTGTATGAAACAGCAGATATGATGAATATGGTTCTTTACATGATTTTCCATGAGACTTAAATACAAACTAAGTTAAAAAAAATAAAAAAAATAGAATAAAAATGTTGACCCTGGTCTCCGTTCACCTTTTTTATGGCCATTCTCTCCTGTCTGGCCTTCATCTCAGCCAGCAGGTCCATGCCCATGACGGGGACCCCGATGTGACGGGGGATGAGGGGGTTCTCCTTTTCTTTATTGTCCACGTTCTCCTCCTCGGCGGGTTCAGCGGCGGTCGGAGACGCCTCCATCTCAGAATCCGTGTGGTCCGAGGATTGAGCCCTGTGGAGCTCCTGATGGGGCTCTATTGCGGCGCTGGGGTTTTTCACGGGTGGAGCGGGGAGAGCCGGCGTTGGTTCCTCGGTCACCGGGGTAACAGAGGAGGGAGGGGGTGAAGCAGGGGTGGAGAGGACAGGCTGCGGCGGGGTGATGGAGGCAGCTCCGTGGCTCTTCTCTGAGCGGGACGTCCGCGACTTGATGAGGTTAAAGAAACCGCTCTTCCTGGATTCACGTTTCTTATCTGCAGCTTCTGGCGTGCCGGGGGACGGACCTCTCACACTGGGAAGTCTGGAGGATATTAAAAATAATAACAGAATAAGAAAAACTGCCTTACAAGCGAACCAAAGCTCAAAGGGTTTCACATTGTGACAAAGCATCTGATTAAACTTCTATGCCGATGATGCAACAACTAAAGTTGCTTTTATTCAAACTAATCAAATAAAATTAACACAAATGATCATTAAAGTTGGATGGATGAAGATTGAAAGACTGTTGCATAGTTTTTTATATCGTCAACATCTTAAAAACCTTCAGAAAAGGTTCAGTTTCTAAGCTCGACTCTCACCTGAAGCTCAGTTTAACGACTCTCTTGGAGAAGAAGTCCTCCAGGCCCTCATCCAGATTTCCCATGATGCTGTTCTGCTCTGCCTCTTGTGGCGCTGAGCCGCCTGTGGCCTTTCGCTGAACGAATGATGGTCAGGCATCAAACAGAAAACAGAGACAGAGAGACGGTATTTAGTCAGTAATCGTATCAGGAGGTTAAAGCTCTCAGCAGCAGAATAAGCTGCAGCATCACTTGAAAAGGTCACACTGTAGATTCTAGAGATGGGGAATGACACAGTTATGTCGTTTGATCCATTACCCATAAAACAAAAGGTCAAGGTTACTGCTACTGATGCAGATTTTAATCAATATTTGTAATAAAATCAAGCTTTAATAGGACAAACATGGAAAGCACTGCAATACAACCTAACCATCGATAAACACTGACTCACTATCCACATAGTTTCATTTTTAATTAGATTAAATGGTGATTACGGGTAAATCTGTGCTTGTACTGAACAGAAGACAATATAACAAACCAACACATAACAGTAATTTGGGGATGGAGGGGAACCTACGCGTGGTCGGCTGGGTTTCGTCCTCTTCTTGGGTTTCGGCCGTTGTTTGGTGTGATGCTCCAGCAACTTGTGCTCCACAGGCAGCAGCTCGCCCAGACAGACGGGCCTCGTGTCCAGGGGAGTAGGGGGAGGAGGGAGGTCTCCGTAGTAGGCTGACATTCTGTCCAATGGCTGTGCAGGAGGGGGAGGAAGAGGCGGGTCCTCGACGTGGATAGGAACCTCCTCCAGAGCCTTGTCCAGGTCGAACTCCATCTCTGTTGGTAAAACATTGGAATTAACTTCCTTCTTCTGGGGAATCCAGGAAAGGACCTCAAACAAGATTTCTAAAAACGTCACATTACGGAAAACCTACAAAACTTTCTGAGCGTATTAATAACGATCACCACGTGTAACAAGATTGTCTCTGGAACTCACTACCCCAACACACCTGTGACTGCACCGACCAGCACACCTTGAAATCACTCATCACAACACATCTCTGGGGCGACTGCGGCTCAGTTGGTTGAGCGAGTCAGCTAATGTCCGAAGGGTCGGCTGTTCGACCCGCGCCCTGCCCTACTTGTGTTGTGGTCGTTTTGTCCTTGGGCGAGACACTTCACCCACCTCGCCTCGTGTGAGTGTGTGTGACTACTTTATGTTTACTGTAAGTGTCAGCTGGTCTCCATGGATACGACTTAAGGCTCATTTCTGCTCTACATTACATGCACATACGGATACAGACGCAGCCTTCTGTGCGTCCTCTGCGCACATTTCCTCCATATTTCTGTCCATATCCTGAAAGCTTACGGATGCGTACAGATACGGAGCAAACGTTGCAGTACCACCTGAAATCCAGGGGGCAGTGTCGGGCACCGGACACAAAAAAGTGGTTACAATGTTTATCTTTTCAGGGCAGCTGTGACTACTACGTAGTTTACCACCACCGTGTGTGTCTGTGTGAATGAATGGAGCCTGGACTCTGTGAAGCGCCTTGAGCACTGAGAAAGGCGCTATAGAAATCAAAGCCATAGACCTTCAACCCCAATTTATTCACTGTTTCATTTAATTTCTATTGCATCGCTACTTGTTTTTAAATGCGCCTGCTTTATAGCTGTTTCATAATTCTGCATCCTTTTACCGTACGTTACTTCTTAAATACAGTCTGCCTGTTTTTAATGTAATCACCTGCAGCCTGCTTGTTGTTTAAATGTACTTGTTTTAAATGTATTGGTTTTAATTGCATTATGTAAAGTGTCTTCGAGTACCATTGAAAAGCGCTGTACAAATAAAATGCATCATTATCATCATCATTGTATAAAACACACCGTGATGTAACATTTGAGCAGAAAAATGATGAAGTATGAAGATGGGTTGTGTGTTTGCTTGTTACAGAAGTTGGCGCCTCAATAACTCGGCAACATGTTGAGATTTTCTGTCACTCACCAAACGCCACAGAAACCGGACGCAGCATCCGGACCAGGATACTCTTCCTCTTGGATTTCGTCATCTAAGGAACAAAAAACAGGTTTTTATCTCAGTTTTTGAAGAAGCAGAGGCGATGTTTTGGTTTCACAGCAGACATCTCATCTCATCTTCAGCCTCTTATCCGGGGTCGGGTCTCGGGGGCAGCAGCTCCAGCAGGGGACCCCAAACTTCCCTTTCCCGGGCCACATTAACCAGCTCTAACTGGGGGATCCTGAGGCGTTCCCAGGCCAGTGTGGAGATCTAATCTCTCCACCTGGTCCTGGGTCTTCCCCGAGGCCTCCTCCCAGCTGGACGTGCCTGGAACACCTCCCTAGGGAGGCGCCCAGATTTCATCCTTACTAGATGATCCTGAACCACCTCAACTGGCTCCTTTCAACGCAAAGGAGCAGCGGCTCTACTCCGAGTCCCTCACGGATGCTGAACTTCTCCCCCTCTCTCTAAGGGAGACTCCAGCCCCCCTCCTGAGGAAACACATTTTGGCCGCTTGTACCCTGGACCTGGTTCTTTGGGTCCTGACCCAGCTTTCATGACCACAGGTGAGGGTAGGAACCAGGACTGAGCGGTAGATCCAGAGCTTTGCCTTCCTCAGCTCTCTTTTGGTCACAACGGTGCGGTAGAGCGACTGCAGCTCCGCCCCCGCTGCTCCGATTCTCCGGCCAAACTCACGCTCCATCGTCCCCTCACTCGTGAACAAGATCCCGAGGTCCTTGAACTCCTTTACTTGGGGTAATATGTGCATTGGCAAAGCTTCTCTAAATGATAATATTTTATTGTTACCGCACTGAACCTTTGTCTATTTAGATGTTCCTAACCGTGTTATACAGCCTGATATGCAGCCAATAGTGTGAAAGAGTTTGTTTTGTGTATACTAACAATGCCCATGTCCTCCTGCCGCTGTTTCTGCTCCTGTCCATGGTTGTCGGGCTGCAGAATGGACTCATCCAGAACCTCCAACTCCATCTGGGGCTCGTGATGCAGCAGAGGCTGACTCTTCCTGATCAGATGGTCACCCTGGAGACAGAAGCAGGAAGGAGAGGGGGATGAATGGACAGAAAAGAAGTGTAGACATTCAGACAGGCAGACAGACAGGCAGAGAGGACACTCACCAGGGTATGCTGGGACCGGGACAAAGACTCCAGGATCTCGTCCACGATGCGATCGGACAGAAACGACGCCATGCTCAGCTTCACTTCACTGTTCCACACGGAAAAGAACAAAACACACATCAGTAAAACACAGAGCAGACAGCAAATCTCTGACCAACAAATCCCATCTCAGAACCGGGTCCTGACTTCTACAACGCTGTAGTACCCATGCCAGGCCTGGAGGTGGCGCTGTAACTGCCACAGAAATACACCAACAACGGAGAAGAAGAGACGGGGAGACGCTGTGGAGAATCCAAACACCGGAGAGCTTCTCTCCAAATCCTCCTCCATCCTAGAGACAAACGTGTCCCTGGTTCTGGTCTTAGTGGAGACTTTGGTGCTGTTCTGGACTCTGATGCACCCATCACTCTGCAGTTAGTGTCCTCACTGAGCAGAGGGTGCTGCTGGGAGCCCCTTCACTCTGCAGTTAGTGTCCTCACTGAGCAGAGGGGGCTGCTGGGAGCCCCTTCGCTCTGCAGTTAGTGTCCTCACTGAGCAGAGGGGGCTGCTGGGAGCCCCTTCACGCTGCAGTTAGTGTCCTCACTGAGCAGAGGGGGCTGCTGGGAGCCCCTTCACTCTGCAGTTAGTGTCCTCACTGAGCAGAGGGTGCTGCTGGGAGCCCCTTCACTCTGCAGTTAGTGTCCTCACTGAGCAGAGGGGGCTACTGGGAGCCCCTTCACTCTGCAGTTAGTGTCCTCACTGAGCAGAGGGTGCTGCTGGGAGCCCCTTCCCCGTCCCAAAGCACTCCCAGGCGCCACTTTCTCACTACATTAAGAGACTTTTCACAGCTTCTTAGAACTGGATTTAGAAACAGAGCCTAGAGCAGTTTAGCTCCTTATTCAGAGCATCAGGGAAAAGGGAGAAATCTGTGCTGGGCCTCATTCAGTCCCATGCATGTGGCTCAGAGTCCAGTTCAGTCAACAGTCTCTGGGTCCGTCTCTGTCCTCTCACGCAGCAGCACTGTTGTTGTTATGTGACGCCGCAGGGTCAGAGGTTGGAGGTGGGGCCATGACGCCGTCCTTTAACAAAGTCTGAGGTTTCACCGTCCAGACGACAACGCCATGGGGGGCGGTTTACAATCTTCCCACTCTGGGACCCGGTTTCTAAAAGTCCGGTTTTCAGGCTCCGATAACGCCGGCTGCTGTGGATGGTCGACCAAACCAGACTAGAGTTGTGCGGTTACAGGAAAACGTGTCACACACACACACAAACGCACACACAGACCTGATCTTGTTGACGATGTCGACCCCCGACTGCTCCAGCAGCGTGGTGGTGATGAAGCTGCGGGGAACGGTCATCCTCCCTGCTCCGGCCTTCAGCAGCTCCTGACGAAGGCTGCTCCTCTTCATCACGTGAGGACACAGGCCCTCAGCAGCGTCCACCATGGACACCAGCATCATCTGGGGACGACCCGTCACCACACTTTAAACTTTGCAGCGCACTTTGAATTCATGTTGAATCTGTTTTGGTCCTCCAGCCCACTTTAAACTGGTTTGGTCCTCCAGCCCAGTTTAAACCGGTTTGGTCCAGATTAGTAACGTTTGATTCACTAGTTCACTTTTTCACAGACTTGAGCAGAAAGGTCTGGATGATTATTTCCAACATGTTGGATCATATTCACAGTGTTGGACCCTTTCACTACAATTCTTACAGTTATAAACTGTGATGTCATGTCACCGTGGTTATACAGCAGCTGGGTGCGTTGGGTCATTACCTGCAGCTGCTCGTCCATCACCCGAGCCACCTCCCCAGCCATCGACTCCAGTTTGTCCTGAATGGCTCCGACACACGCTCCACTGGACCCTCCGCTCCTCAGGTGGTACAGGTTGGGGAGTAGCTGGACAGATGAGTGAGGTACATTTATTTAGTTTCTGTGGCCTGAACTTCGCTCTGCTTTAAGTCAATTTGCATTTCTAAACCTGTTATCAGTGGAGGCTGGGAGGCTTTTATAGCAGTTAAAGCTAAAAATCCCCGAAACAGGAAGCAAAGCAGATTCATTGACAGGGTGTCCTTGTTTTATTGAATCTGTCCTGCTTTTATCTGCTGGTTCGGGTCAATTAACCTTAAAAACCGCAACAGACTTCAGGGCGTTGTTAGAGTCTGCAGCAAAATTATCTGTACTCCACTCACGGACATTAGCATCTTGTAAAAAACCAGGGCCCTGAACAAAGCGAGACTCGTCCTGTCTGACCCGAGCCGCCGCTCAGAACCTGAATTTAAACTGCTTCCATCAAAACGCAGATCTAATTTAATGTGCCCAGATGCAGGACTGACAGTTGTAATGTGCCCAGATGCAGGACTGACAGGTGTAATGTGCCCAGATGCAGGACTGACAGGTGTAATGTGCCCAGATGCAGGACTGACAGGTTTAATGTGCCCAGACGCAGGACTGACAGGTGTAATGTGTCCAGATGCAGGACTGCCAGGTTTAATGTGCCCAGATGCAGGACTGACAGGTGTAATGTGCCCAGATGCAGGACTGACAGGTGTAATGTGCCCAGATGCAGGACTGTCAGGTGTTATGTGCCCAGATTCAGGACTGACAGGTTTAGAAAACCCTGGGTTCCAGTGGCTGTTGGCCTTCTCAACAATTAACAGCACTGTGGTCACTTTAACTCCTTATATGTGTAAGTAAACCACCAAATGCATGTTGCATGACGGACAGAAGGTGTGTTTTTTGTGTCTCAGACAACAAGAAGGTTGAGGTTTATTTCCACGAGTCACATCTTCTTACTGTCTTGGAGTTTCTGGCATCTTTCATGAAGTTCTCCGCCACCTTCATGTCCTCCTGGACTGAGTTGGTCTCTGTGAACCTCAGGGAGTTCAGGTGGTCCTGCACCTTCACACACATCATGTCCATCATCTGTGCCACAGACAGGAGAGAGGTGAGCAGATTAATGTCAGTCTGCTTATCAAGTGTGTGTGTGTGTGTGTGTGTGTGTGTGTGTGTGTTGGTGTGCGTGCCTGTTGCGTGGTAGTGGTGACTATTCCCTGCTGCAGCCTGTACGCCTGCTCCTGGAGGTATTTACGCGTCTCGTGGTTCCTCAGCAGGTACTGCCCCATCTGCATCGCAAAACACCAACCAAAGCAAGTTCAGCTCTCAAAATGACGTCTTTAATGTGATAAACGATAACACCTCAACACTCTGAATGCAGTACAGCGGAGGTCTGGGGTCTTTACAACAGACGATAACCTTCAGTAAGGCGTCCTCGGTCTTCTCTGGGCTGGCCCTCAGGGCCTGAGCAGCGTCCATGATGGGAACAGGCATGAAACGAATGGTGTAGTTCCTGGGGAGAGAAAATAGTACACTTACGTTTTAGGATTATTATTTCCCATCAGATCTTTGGTATGATCTTGACAGATGGTCGCTGGTTCGAGTCCCTGTGTGGAACATGAATGGAGCGTGGACTGGTGGCTGGAGAGGTGCCAGTTCAACTCCTGGGCACTGCTGACTGAACTCCCAACTACTCGGGGCGCTGGTCACTGGCAGCCCCTTCGCTCTAACATCTCTCCGTTAATTGCATGTATATTGTGTGTGTGTGTGCATATCTGCTTTTGTTATGAAAATACAGAACGTTTATATATATGAGGTCAATACAGTTAGTATGAATGTAAAAAATAATATAATAAAATATAATAAAATATCCAGTTTCTTTCCGTCAAAGTTTCCCAGTTTGAACATTCACAGAATTGTGATTGTGTTTGTTTCACCTGAGACTTTCCTCAACAGACGGCTTCACACTTACTTCTCCAAGGCAGCAGCGACGTCCTGCAGACCCTGAGGGCTGATGTTGTTTCTGTCCCACACTACTGTCCTGCACACACACACACACACACACACGCACACACGCACACAGACACAGACACAGACACACACACTGTAAATCCTGTCTCTTCCTGCTCACCGTAGTTGGAGACCTGTTGTGGCTCAATATAGGTCCATATATAAGGAGCACCGGGTTATAAGGAGCACTGTCGGCTTTTGAGACATTTGAGGTTTTAGGTGCAACTTATAGTGCGGAAAATACGGTAAATCAGTGTCCTCTGAAAGTCTAAACTGTTGTGTGAGAGCTGATCTGGGGTCCCTGCTCACCTGAGTTTGGTGTTGATCTGCAGGGCTTTGGCCAGCATCTTGGCCCCCATGTCCCCCATGGCGTTCCCGCTGATGTCCAGTCGGGTCAGCGAGGTGTTGCTGCCCAGAGCGTTGAGGACGATGGAGAGGTCGGCCTTCAGCTTGGAATCAGCCAGGGACAGCGAGGTCAGCGGCTGCAGGAGAGATGATTTACGTCCAAATGAGGGGTTTGAGATTTAATCCAAGGAAGAAGACACAAAGAAAGAGACTAGTGAAAGAGAGGAAAAGAAAAAGGTGGATCTAATCACGAGAAGCACCTGAAGAGGAAACACTTTGACTTGAAGATTTAAGTTTCACTCACCGATTCCTCCTCTTGAATCATGTGAACCAGGTTGTCCAAGACCTGAGACAAGTTTCTGGAGAAAGAACGGCACACAAGTGAAAAACCAGTGTATTAAAAAGCAATCCAGCTGGAATATTCTGCAGATGACGTGTGCCGTCGTCTTGCCACCCACTTGGACTTGATGTTGTTGAAGTTCTTGCCCAGTGAAAGGTGTCTGATGGAGCGGTTCTTGGCCAACCAGACCAGCAGAGTGACCAGATCCATGTCCAGACCTGAGGGACGAGAAGCAGCACAGAAACAATCAATGCATCATTCATTCATCTTTAACCTCTCGTCCCTGTCGGGGTCTCGGGGGGCTGGAGCCGATCCCAGCTGACATCGGGCGTGAGGCGGGGTCCACCCTGGACAGGACGCCAGTCTATCACAGGACACATAGAGACGAACAGAGACAGACAACCATTCACACCTACAGGTGATTTAGAGTCATCAATGAACCGAACACCTGCACGTCTTTGGACTGTGGGAGGAAACCGGAGAACCCGGAGAAAACCCACGCAGACACGGGAGAACCTGCAAACTCCACAATCGAGTACAATGCAGTGGCGTCGTAAAAACGTCCTCACCGTTGTCAGAAATGTCCAGACTGGAGATGTTGGGAATCTCAGCCACACAACCCTCCAGGATCTGAGAGCCTCCGGAACGCAGCTGACGGCAAAAGAAGAAGAATTACTTTATTAATCCTGCAACAGGAAATTCAATATATTATTATTATTCATGTTACACACACACACACACACACACACACACACACACACACACACACACACACACACACACACACACACACAGTCAGAGCGAGGGGCCACCCCGAGCAGTTGGGGGTTCGGTGCCTTGCTCAACATCACCTCGGCAGTGCCCAGGAGATGAACTGGCACCTCTCCACACTCCATTCGTGGTCCACACAGGGACTCGAACCGGCAACCCCTCCGGTTCCCAGCCGAGTCACCTATGGACTGAGCTACTGCCGCAGCCACACTATCATTAACTAAAGCAGGGTTCCTTTAACTCGAGTTAAAGTCAACACTTTTTTAAATCCCCCTGGAATTAAATTTAAGACCGATTTCAGAATAAACAACAACGTCCCGGCCGCAAACATGTGACCGCTTTGATGGTTCCGCTATTGTGATGTTACGGCGAGAGGTAAAATATTTTTGTTACCAATTATTTTGAAATTTGAGACTAATTACAACGTCACTCGAGCCAAAAATCGTAAAATCCCATTTTCCACGTGTTCACATTTTTAAGACCTCTGAAAACTTGATTTAAGACTTTTTTTTGTCTTATAAGACTTTAAGGATCCCCGGGAACGCTGTAAACACTGTGTGTGTTTAAACGGTGTGTGCACGCCGACGTGATGGCGTTTACCTCACAGCAGCTGAGATCCAGAGACACGTCACTGAGGTTCGGGTTGCAGCCGAGCCCCAACAACAGCGCTCTGCAGAGAGAAGAGGCAGCGACTCATCACACTGTCGCCTCAACAGCAGCTTACAGAAATCTGTGTCATTGCGTGAGCTTCATATTTGATATTTCTCGACACTAAACGTTCCTGTGAATCAGACTGTGACTGTTCATTTGTCTGGTCACTCCACAAAGAATCCCTCTTTCTAAATCAAACATTTATATAAATATAGATATTCATAGTAAAACGCAGCAAATGACAGCAAAAATGTTGCTTTTCCTCCATAGTTATAAGCCAAAATTAAGAAAATAAATACATTCTCTGACTGTGTTCTGGACTACAGTGAAAAGTGTGTGTCTCCAGGTGTCAGTGTATATGTTCTTACTTCAGAGCCTCCAGAGGCAGTCTGGTCCCCGACAGACTGACTGAGTTCAGAGCCTGAGCGCAGCTGAAGAACTGCTTAAAGGACGGAGGGATTTCTTTACACTTCCTGTGTAAAGAGACGCGTTAAAGCCATCGCTGCGGGCAGTGATGCATTCAGAAGCACTATAATAACATATGGGATGTTCCTGAGTCGTCCGCGGACAGAAGGACGGTTGTGAGTTTCATATCTGACCTGTGAGAGAAGACGGACTTTGACATGTTGAGGACAGAGAGATGCTTCAAACATCCTCTGAGCAGAGACGAACACACCTAAAAGACACGCAGAACTGGACTTCAGCAAAACAGCCTGAACCTGCACAAAAACTCTTGAACTTATTCTGATCTATTTCTGACAACAGTGCAGACAAAAAGCATCTTTACTGTCCCTGGTCAGATGGATATGCTGAGCAAATGAGCATCAATCCATCTGGAGGAGTCGGGTTAATTATATATGTGATTTAAATGTGATGTAATGTGTTGTGTGGAGTGAAACTGTGGAACAGACGAGCGGAGGAGCTCAGACGACGTCCAACTATGAGCGAATTCAAACAACGGTACAAACGGACGGTGTTTACAAAGGTACAGGGAAGAAGAGGGGGACGACAAACACCAGGGTTCTCACATTTTGACCTACTTGTCATTTATTTATTGTTACACAAGCGGTTATTGTTGTTTGTTGGCGATTGTTTGTTTTGTTGAGCGTATTAAAAAAAAACGGGATACACAGGAAGTAAGAAAACCTATAGTGCTAGGTACTAAGGGCGCACTCACACTGTCCTTCCGCACCGGGCCAAATGCGCAGACATTTAACAACAACAATAATGGTGGTGAAAGGTTCACGTTGGTGTGATGCGGAGGTGGAGTGTTTACTGCAGATTTGGTCGATGAAAAGATTCAAAAACAGTCGACAAGACGCACAAAAACTCTGAGGTCTACGGAAAGATCTGGAAACAAAGCCACGCATCGCCATGACGTCATCAATGCGTGTGACGTGTTACGGCGTGATGACGTATAGGCAGCAAGAAGCATTCTCCGAGGCCCAGGTAGTGTGAGTACAAACGGGCCTGGAGGGGGGGACAAGGACCCTAAAGCACGGGGCACGGGACGGAGGCACAGTGGGAGGGCGCCCTTAGTGGAGGAATTAATAAGCTAATTCTTCTTCCTGCTCCTTTTTAAACACACAAAGGGTTTTTAATGACTCGTGCTTCAAGTGTTATTTATTTTTCATATGTTTGAAATAAAGCATTCATTATATTCCATATGTGTTTCCTTGAAATGTTTCTAAATGTTCTGGTTGAAGCACTTTGCTGTTGAGTTGTGCTCCTGTGCTCCTACCACTGAAATTACATTTTGTTGTTGAGGGACCTTAAGGAGGAGTCTTAACTACTTGTTTATATTCAGCCCCTCAAAGTCTTGAAAGTGTGTGTGAAAGTGTGTGTTTGTCCGTGTGAGGTGCAGCTGGTGTTACCGGCTCCAGAGAGCAGTCGCTGTTGGACAGATCCAGCGTCTCCAGGCAGTTGGAGTGACTCAGGAAGCTGTGCAGGTTCTGTGCAGAAGAATACACGCGTTTAAACATCGACACAAACACGTCACCGCTGCAGATCTCCAAGCTACAAGAAGCTTCCAGAATATGAACTGTGTCTAAAGTTTTGTTGGATGTGACAGAGGGGGAGGTGGAGCGGGGGCTGCGTACCGGCAGGTCGTCGCTCCTGAGCGAGTTTCCCGACAGGTCGAGGTGTGTGAGAGTGGTGGCGACTGCCGGGTTGGCACAGAGAGCCTGGCAGAGGCTGTTCACACCTGCAAAGAGACAAACATGATACAATAATACAGGAAATTAGGGCGCACTCACACTGTCCATCCGTCCCGTGCCCAAGCACGTTTCACGGCTAAAGTCTGGTTCCTTTGACCAGTGTCAGTGCAAGCGTGCCGCTCCTAGTCATCAATGCGTGTGACGTGTTACGGCGTGATGACGTACAGGCAGCAAGAAGC
Source organism: Echiichthys vipera (assembly GCF_963691815.1). NCBI lineage: Eukaryota > Metazoa > Chordata > Actinopteri > Perciformes > Trachinidae > Echiichthys > Echiichthys vipera. The sequence goes on from NC_139838.1 coordinate 28,168,074, forward strand.
ATTCTCCGAGGCCCAGGTAGTGTGAGTACAAAAGGGGCCTGGAGGGGGGGACAAGGACCCTAAAGCACGGGGCACGGGACGGAGGCACAGTGGGAGTGCGCCCTTGATGAAGTATAGGACGGGTAAGTCCCGCTCCTGTAATTCAGCTTCCGACAGACGCCATGGAACCTCAGCGCCTGAGAAAATGACTTTGGTGTCTATTGAAAAGGAAGAAACACTTTATGGTCCCGGTCATTATTGGTCATGTCGCCTATGTGACGTCACGCCATCACGCTTTTCCTCCACTCTTCAACTCTGAGTGCTGCTGCTGTGTCTTCGCCAAGGTTGAGATCAATATGCCAGTGTGTGTTTTGTGCCAAGAGCAAAAGTGTTCTTTCCCGTCTGACCATAAAACTAAGAAGCAGCACTCAGAGTTGAGAAGCAGAGGGAAAGCGTGACGATGTGACGCCACAGAGGAACATGATGTGCAGTCGTTCTCATGAGGCTTTTCCAGAGCTTTCACTGAAAGATCTGACGATAAACTGTCGAACTCTGAACATGAAAAATGATCATTTATCTCTGCAAATATCACATGTGTGTAAACCAGGACAGACAATGACTGGGACCTGACGATAATCGTTCCATTTCAATAGACACGGGCTCTACAGGAAGCTGTCATACAGGGGGCGGGACTTACCAGCCCGTTTACTTTGCTTTCTCTGTGTTCACCTTTAGGAGACATGGATGTCCTGGAGAGGTTCAGGTGCTTTAGGCCCATGGGCAGTTTGGCGAGTTGAGCACTCAGAGCAGAAACACCTGCAGAACACACACACACACACACACACACACACACACACACACAGTCACTGGAGTAATTAGACTTTACAGAGCTGAGGGGCTCCGACATGGCCACCAGAGGGCACATGACTTCACCTCTGTGAGAGTTATAGTAACACGCTTGTCAGTGGAAATGATAAAGTGAAACAAAGAGAATATTTTTAATAAAGGACACACAGAAAACACATGTGTCCAAGACAAAACCTGTCTACACAATATAAACAGAGCACAGGATGTTTGTGTGTGTGTGTGTGCGTGTGTGTGTGTGTGTGTGTGTTCACGTTTGAACCTTTGTCCTCCAGCGAGTTGTTGCTCAGGTTGAGTGTGTGCAGCGTGGAGGCGGGGTTGTGTGACAGAGCGCTCGCCAGTTTCTGAGCAAAATCACTGGAGAAGAGAAACAAAAGGAAAACTGTCAGTACAGGCAGCGAGAAGCATTCTCCGAGGCCCAGGTAGTGTGAGTACAAACGGGCCTGGAGGGGGGGACAAGGACCCTAAAGCCCGGGGCACGGGACTGACGCACAGTGGGAGTGCACCCTTAGATACTAAAGATTAGTATTCACACTGAAACTCGGAGAGAAGTGTGGACGTGAGGCGTAAACGTAGCAGTGTAGTCTTTGTTAAAGGAGTAGTCGCTATCAGATAAAGAAAAAATATACATAATCATTTTTTTATGAACTCATTAGTTGAATATTTGAGTGCGTGAGATTCATGCAGGACACCACATCTTTCATTTGACCTTCGCAGTCCAGCGTTGTCCAGCACCAGCTCCTCCAGTCGGCTGGACCGAGACACCACCCTGAAGATCTGATCGCACACGTCCGTCGGCTGCAGGGCAGAGAAACGGTTTGTGAGTGACTGGAGGTTTATAGTTCACCCCTAAATTGAATATAATGTTAAAATAAAGAATTAAAAAAGCACATTTCTGCAGAGAGACGGGTCGTTTGTGTGAATGTTACCAGTTTGTAGTCTTTGGCGGAGAGTTTGGTGAACC
>NC_139838.1:28170080-28302580 GCF_963691815.1 Echiichthys vipera
AGGCTGAGCAAGACACACGTCTACTGTATTTTATGTGTGTTTTTTTGGGCGGCAGTAGCTCAGTCCTTAGGTGACTCGGCTAGGAACTGGAGGGTCGCTGGTTTGAGTCCCTGTGTGGACCATGAATGGAGTGTGTTCCCATACAGATGGTTTAGGAACACACCGTGTTAACGTTAGCTCTGTTATGCTAATTAAATAGTTGCACTTCATGCATTATGACTTGCAATACAGCCTGCTATCTATGACACAGACACTAGATGCTAATCTGGAACAGCGGGAGGATTCAGGCCGTGAGTGTCAGTGTTTTACAGTCTATGAGCGTGGGACTGTGTTGAATATCAGTTTAAATCAGAGATCAGAAATGCTGACTGTACTTCACTCGTCGAGCCGGGGTAATCTCCGCTAGGGACACGTGACTCCCACTCCCTTTTATCTAGTAACGTGTTCTGTTAGCCTAGCTCCCGGGCGGTGGAGCTAATGTGGCTAATTCTGTAAACATCAGCCAGATGGGCATATCTCCCTCCCCCCAACCTCGTATACATGCCCTTTTTTGGTCAGAGGAAATGAGGCGGAGTCAAGTCAGACAAGATGGCGGCTCCCAGGGGGCGAATATGATCGGATCAAGTTGAGAGAACGGACCTCGGAGGAGACGCTACGTCCATTTTTATACAGTCTATGTTCAAGAACGCTCCATGTTAGTGGGTGGGACATCATCCCACGGTCTTTTTCAACACATACACACATCAAATAAGCCATTGAGACAGTTTTATTGTGTATGAACTATTAATGGAGAAATTAAAACCTCCAATAAAATGAAAACTAGCCCCTCCCCCTCAGTGTTGTCATGGAGATCTGATCTAAACACACAGACTAGAATGTTCTTTTGGCCTTAAACAGGTTTAATGATGCTGTGTAAACGGCCTGTTTAACATGGGGCTCAATGAGAAACTGCTCTGTTACGAAACCTGCCCTAGTGGACACTCAGAGAACTGACGCTGACGGAGCTTCCTGATTGGATCAAACAGGAAGTGGCTGTGGTTGGGGCTCGGTTTTAACGTGTTTGCTGAAGAAGCCGGCTGTCAGTGAGCTCAGGAGACGGGCGTCAAGCTCCAACTTGTTTTCGGTGCCATTCCTTAACAGAACATTCACTTTAAAGGCTTTAATACAATGATTTAGGTTATTATCAGTGATACTTCCATGAGAGTCTGTACGGGCCGGACCCTGTGTGTTCAGTGAATCAGAAACAGAGACAGACAGACAGACAGTATGAAGCTGGACGGTGTTACGATAAGAACTTAAAGCCAGAGGAAAGGAAACGTCGCAGAGACAACAGGAATGTAAAAAAACACACACGCTGGAGCAGAGTCACAACCTCACACTCATTTCCATCTGAACCCAGAGAGAGAGAGAGAGAGAGAGAGAGAGAGAGAAGGAGAGAGGGAGAGAGAGAGAGAGAGAGAAGGAGAGGGAGAGAGAGAGAGAGAAGGAGAGAAAGTCAAATAACAAACTTATTAACTCACTGCAGGGAAAAGGGAAAGGGATAAAAAGGAGATAAACAAAGACAGGAAGGGAGGGAGGGAGAGAGAGAGAGGGGAGGAGAGAGAGGGAGGGAGAGAGAGGGGAGGAGAGAGAGGGAGGGAGAGGGAGAGAGAGTGAGAGAGGAAGAGATAGAGAGAGAGCGAGAGAGAGAGAGAGGGAGGGAGAGAGAGAGAGAGAGAGAGAGAGGGAGGGGAGAGGGAGGGAGAGGGAGAGAGAGAGGGAGGGAGAGAGAGAGAGAGAGAGAGAGAGGGAGGGAGAGAGAGAGAGAGAGAGAGAGAGGGAGGGAGAGGGAGGGAGAGGGAGAGAGAGAGGGAGGGAGAGAGAGGAAGAGATAGAGAGAGAGCGAGAGAGAGAGAGAGGGAGGGAGGGAGGGAGAGAGAGAGAGAGAGAGAGAGAGAGAGAGAGAGAGAGAGAGAGGGAGAGAACAGGGGGAGATATAAAAAAGCAAGTGAAAGGTGGAACAAGAGAGGGGATAACTAAAGGACTGTGATGTAGCGGTCAGGTAGAGGCACGCGGCGATCTTGAATTTTGAATATTTGATTAAAGTGTAACAGGCGACACGGTGGTATGGTGGTTAGCACTGTCGCCTCACAGCGAGAAGGAGAGAGAGGGAGAGAGAGGGAGAGAGAGGGAGAGAGAGAAGAGAGAGAGAGAGGACGAGGGGCATAGAGAGAGAGAGTGCCCCCTCCCCTCTTTTCCTTGCCAGCTGTTAAATTCCTCCATTGTCTTTTTTTTCTCCCTCTGCCCGAAACAAACCACCCTCTGTTTAACTCACACACACACACACACACACACACACACACACACACACACACACACACACACACACACACACACACACACACACACACACACACACACACACACACACACACACACACACACACACACACACACACACACACACACACACACACACACACACACACACACACACACACACACACACACACACACACACACACAGGCCCACTCTGGCACAACAGATCAGGGGTCGTCTGGCAGAGGGACTGCGTTATTTTAGTTTTGTGTGAGAGTTTTTGATGTTTGTGAACTTCTTCTTTTTTAGTTATTTTTATTTATTATTATTATTAATAAAGTTAATCATTTCTCATTTGTATAAGGAGTCTTTTTATTAACTCTTAAAGATAAAAAAGAAGTAAAAAGGTAAAAAAACAGGTAAAAAACAAACAAAACACTGGCTTTGAAACAACGGAGCAGAAGTGCAGAGAAGCAGCTCGTCTCTGTGTGAAAGGACTCCTTCCTGCTTTCCTCCAGCTTCCATGTTCAGTCCTTTCTGCTCTCTAAGGGCGCCCTCCCACTGTGCCTCCGTCCCGCGCCCCGTGCTTTAGGGCCCTTGTCCCCCCCTCCAGGCCCGTTTGTACTCACACTACCTGGGCCTCGGAGAATGCTTCTTGCTGCCTATACGTCATCACGCCGTAACACGTCACACGCATTGATGACGTCATGGCGATGCGTGGCTTTGTAGAACATGCTCTACGTTTACCAAACACTCTTTCACTGCTAATCACTAAATCCACTGAACTCTTCTTCCTCGCAGTCACTTCTGAAGAACTCCACCAACACAACGGTACGGAAGCAGCAGCTAGCATCTTTTGCCGCCCAATTGTGATTGGTTGACGTGTGTGTGTGTGTGTGTGTGACGATTGCTGATATACGCCTAGTCTCTTACGTGACTGACCCGGGCTGTTATTTGATATTTTACGGTAATGTGTTAATAATTTCACACATAAGTCGCTCCAGAGTATAAGTCGCAAACTATGAAAGAAACTGCGACTTATAATCCGAAAAATACGGTAATGAACGGATGAAACACTATGATTTCACAAGTTAGCTTCTTTATGAACATGCGGCGTTACTGACGCGTCGTCTGGTCTGATTCACACACTCGTTAGTTTCCAGAGAGACTTTAAAATAGAGGCAGAGAAAAAGGGAAGCGGCATCAGTAATTTTAGAGGCTTCACTTCTCTTTTAATAACACAGCACGCTGACGACGCATCGTTTCCAGAGCACGTCATGAAGCTTCAAACCAGGAAGTTCAGGCTCCATCTTAAAGGGATTTAGGGCGCACTCACACTGTCCTTAAGCACGGGGCCAAAACCGGTTTTTCGGCTAAAGCCTAGTGTGTTTGTCCAGTGTGAGTGCAACCACTCTGCGCATAACTGCGGCCAGCTGGCCGTCCACGGCCCGTTTGGGAGAGGTGGGCTTTAGTAAAGCACGTTTGCACGTGTACGAGCACGAGCGTGCGCACGTGTACGAGCACGAGGCCTACGGCGGTTCTGAGGTCATTTCCTGTGTGCCTGTTGGGACGTAGAAAAAAGAAGGAGGGACCATGCGCGGACATTTAGAACAATGGCGGTGAAAGGTTCACGTTGGTGTGATGCGGAGGGTGGAGTGTTTACTGCAGATTTGGTCGATGAAAAGATTCAAAAACAGTCGACAAGACGCACAAAAACTCAGAGGTCTACGGAAAGATCTGGAAACAAAGCCACGCATCGCCATGACGTCATCAATGCGTGTGACGTGTTACGGCGTGATGACGTATAGGCAGCAAGAAGCATTCTCCGAGGCCCAGGTAGTGTGAGTACAAACGGGCCTGGAGGGGGGGACAAGGACCCTAAAGCACGGGGCACGGGACGGAGGCACAGTGGGAGGGCGCCCTTAGTAATCGGGAGAGTTTGTAATTAGTTCTCAGCTCCTCTTTAACTTATAAATCTAGAAACGCCCCTCCCTCATCGTCTTACTTCCTGTCCCCTGTGAGTATTTTAATATTTAACTCTTCACAGGAAATACTTCATCTTTACTTTTTTTTACTATTTCAAGCACGGTTTTCTCTCCGTCTGTCGCTCGCCCTCCAGGTTGAACTTTTCTTCCTCTCGCTGTTTTCCTTTCCCACAGCTGTGTTCTCACAGCTGCATTGTGGGTAAAACTATCAGATGTCTCTGCACGGTGGGATGTGACATAGAAGAGAGAGAGAGAGAGAGAGAGAGAGAGAGAGAGAGAGAGAGAGAGAGAGAGAGAGAGAGAGAGAGAGAGAGAGAGAGAGAGAGAGAGAGAGAGAGAGAGAGAGAGAGAGAGAGAGAAAGAAGGGGAGAGAGACACAGCTGGGAAGAAGAAGTAGAGGAATAAATACAGACACAGCACTAATGTGGGTTTACGAGTAAAATGTAAAACAGTTAGAACAGAAAGGTTAAATACGTTCAAGCTTTACGCACAAGTGTGGAGATACGCACGTCTTCAGTTTTGCAGCTATTTGGTCACAAACCAAAGCGCTGGTTAAAGTGAATTTGTGCTGAGTGATCATAGTTCGTCCTGAGGGGAACAAGAAAGTGTGAAGGTCCAGGGTTCGACAGCAACAGTTTTCAGGTTGCCAATGGTAAATGGACTTATAAAGCGCCTTTCTAGTCTTCTAACTACTCGAGGCGCTTTGTCACATTCACCCGTTCACACAGACATTCACACTGATGGCAGTGGACATCTACAGACCATCTAATCTAATCTAATCATTCACACACATTTACACACCCATGAGCAGCACAGGGAGCAGTTCAGGGTTCAGTGTCTTGCCCAAGGACACTTTGACATGTGGACCGGGGGAGGTGGAGAGCGAACCGCCGATCTCCCGAATGGAGGACGACCCACTCTCCCACTGAGCCACAGTTGCCCCAATTGCATACATTTTTGAGAAAGTGGCCAACCATTATTGGCCTTTGTTGCCACTTTTTAACATAAAACAGGGACATCAAAAGGCAAAATGATGGTTGGAGCAATGAAAAGGAAGTTGTTTGATTGTGGGGGGAAAAGACGGAACACATTTTTAACAAAAGTGCAAAACTGAGTCAACTGACAAAGAACCAGATGAATTTTATGTTACATTTTCATTAGCATTAAAAACCAAGCCCCCACCACAGTCATTAAACCTGTTTAAGGACAAAAGAACATTCTAGTCTATGTGTTTAGCTCATATCTCCATGACAACACTGAGGGGGAGGGGCTAGTTTTTATTTCATTGGAGGTTAAAGTTAATGAATAATTAGGGGCGTGGCCTCTTGAGTGACAGCTAGCCTCTGGCCCTCACTTCTCCTCGGAGGTAAACGTCAGCAAGACGGACGTATCTCCCTCCCCCTAACGTCACATACATGCCCTTTTTTGGTCAGAGCAAATGAGGCAGAGTCAAAGTCTGACAAGATGGAGACTCCAGCAGGCGAGGACGATTGGATCAAGCTGAAAGAACGGACCGCGACGGAGACGCTACGTTTGTTTTTTATACAGTCAGTGGTTAAAATACTAACGTTAGTGGTGTAAGTTACGAATGTTGCATAAGGAATTAAGTAAGTTAAATCATGTAGCCGACGTGTTTTAAGAAACAACAACGGTCTCCATCTGACCTTTGTCCTTACAGAGTCTTTTATTATGTAGGACAGACAGGAAATGGCACACAGCATCATTAAACCTGTTTAAGGCCTGGGACAAAGAAACCAGCCTGGCGAGATCATCCTGATCTCTGAGCTCCATTGTATCTTACTCGCAGATCAGTCTGGTAACGTGCGACCGAACCAATCAGCGTTGGATTTTAGGCGGATTTAAGTCTCAGTGTAAACAACATGGCAGCCTCCCCAGGTGAGATGAGCAGCTATGGAGCGAGCCGCTCACTAACTCTTTGTTCTCTGGATCCTTCTGTTGAATATGGACCGGGCTCCTGAAATTGGGCCTTTGATCCGTAAATTCACGTTAAACACAAAGGGAAAATCTCCTTTACCCACATGTTGTTTCCTTTCTGAGCTTTGCCTCCACGCTGTTAGCACGTCACACGCTTCAGTCATCTGATTGGTTGGTTTGGCCCGTGTGTTGGTGATAGATAGACGGTTTATCCAATCAGCACGCAACATCACGGACATGCAGTTGTCCGCAAAATGCATAAAGGTTATCCAAGCCTCCCTGACAGCTGACCTGGGACTCCGCTGCCTGTTTGAGTTGTTAAGTTGCTTGCAACGGTGTAAAGATTTGTGACATAAAGTGTATTTTTCAAATTTCTTTTTGTTAAAGTAATGATTTAATAAAACAGGTATTGAAAATACTTCATTCAGGAACCGGTACTGAAGTTGAGGTATTGGTACCGGACCTTTTTTAAACGATACTCTGGGATTTCTGTGAGTGTTTGAGAGAGTTTCAGTCTCAAGAAAGGAACGAAGGAAAGTTGTTGTGTCCTCTGTTAGTGTGGAATCAAAAACAAGACGAAAAGACTCTGGAGGAACAAGCAGCAGCAGGTCTGGAATGACCAAATAACAAACATTCCCAAAGAGGAGGAAGAGCAGCAACGATAAGGACGGAGGAGAGAAAGAACCAGAGCAGATAAACAGGAGGATGAAGTGGACGAGAGGGGGAGAAATAAACGGCTCTTTCTGGAGGGAAGGAATGAAGATGAAGGTCAGATGTGGGGAGGAAGAAGAAAGAGATTTACGAACCTTGGAAGGGACCCGTGCTGTCAGCAGATAGGCTCGATGTGACGCCAGCGCCTGAGAACAGAGACACAGACGGATCAGACAGACGGACGGACGGACACAGGGAGGGAGCGTCCCGCTGCAGAACAGAGCTGCAGACTTGGACTCGTCTGCTGAGAGACTTTGATGACCCAAGAATACAGAAAACTGATGTATTGTGTGTAGTTTAGTCACGATTCAATAACACAACCAGGACGCACACATTCATCTGCAGCTGCTCACGTCGTTTTTTCAGGTTTCACTCTTTTCTTAAGATCATTTTCCAGGACTTTCTCAGTGATGATCCGGCCGGCATGACTGCCACTAATATGCTCCTCTCTGCAGAAGTCTGATTTAAAGAGTCTGTGGCTCTAACTACGCCTAAGCTAATCTCAGATATCTCACTTTTTCTTACGACTCTTTCTTAAAATATAAAATTAAGGCTGAGACAAAAAAACAAACAAACAAACAAGCAAAAGTTCCTGGCACCTGCCGTACTCAGGAGATACATAAAAACCAGGCTGTTTTGACGTACACCGTTGGGCGGAGTATGCAAATCTATACACCGATCTGATATCACGTGATTAAGCCTCGAAAAACATCAACTCCAGTGTAGTTTCAAGGCGCACTCACACTGTGCCTCCGTACCGTGCCCAAACAGGTTCCACGGGTAAAGCCTAGTTCCTTTGACCAGTGTGAGTGCAACCGTACCGTGTCTAGGAGCACACGCTTGCCGTCCACGGCCCGTTTGGGAGAGGTGGGCTTTTGTAAAGCACGTTTGCACGTGTACGAGCACGAGCGTGTGCATGTGTACGAGCACGAGGCCTACGGCGGTTCTGAGGTCATTTCATGTGCGCCTGTTGGGACGTAGAAAAAAGAAGGAGGGACCATGCCTGGAACACCTCCCTATGGAGGCGCCCAGGGTTCATCCTTACCAGATGATCCTGAACCACCTCAACTGGCTCCTTTCAACGCAAAGGAGCAGCGGCTCTGCTCCGAGTTCCTCACGGATGCTGAACTTCTCCCCCTCTCTCTAAGGGAGACTCCAGAGCCCCTCCTGAGGAAACACATTTCAGACGCTTGGACCTGGACCTGGTTCTTTGGGTCCTGACCTGGACCTGGTTCTTTGGGTCCTGACCCAGCTTTCATGACCACAGGTGAGGGTAGGAACCAGGACTGAGCGGTAGATCCAGAGCTTTGCCTTCCTCAGCTCTCTTTTCATCACTTAATTTGACAGTTGATGCTGTTAATTTTTTAGTTTCTGAACTGAACCCATTCATCTCTTCATTACACTTTGTTTGAAGAAGCTCACATTCAACATCATCAATCATACAAACAGCCTTTAATATAACCTGCTTTAACATGAAAAACCACTGCTTTAAGAGCATTTTGAACCATTTAGATAAACATCGGCCACTGCAACAGTGAACATCATCTTATGTGCAGCCAACAAGGCAAATATCGGACGATGCCGATGATAACCCGCTGCATTCTTGGAAAAATACTTGACTTGATGAGCCTTGAATAAAAACAACCTGTGCATTTGTGCAAAGACTGAACCGTCAGAAGGTCTCACATGGTTAAAACAGCTGAAATAAAAGAGCTTTACTGGCAGAGAAGCCGGCAGCTCGGCCTCTGGAGAGAGAGAGAGAGGGATAATACTACACATTATCTTTCCCCATGTGTTGAACTTCTGTCCTGGCACACAGCGAGTGCACATTACGGCCGCTCGCTCCGCCGATGCCACTGTGTGGTTCCAAGTGACCGAGATAGTAACTTGTTTTCACCGCGAGTGTGCGAGGTGTTGAGTCATGGTTTGAAACGGTCACGGTGTTTTCACTGTAATGAGATTTGGAGAAAGAGAAGGAGAGAGAGGAGGGGGGCCGAGGGTAAAGCTGAGCCAGCTGCGGTGCGAACAGTAACCCTCCAAAGGAGACGGAGGTCACTCAAGGTCAGGTGTGAGGTCGTCCCTGACTGACGGGACAATCGGTTTATAAAGTCTGGAAACGTCCCGGTGCAGGTGTTTCACAGATGTGTGTGCACTGCAGGTCGGTCCGTATGAGTGAGCAGGTGAGTGAGTCCACATTGGCAGACGACAGAACAGAAAACAGATGGGCAGCGCTGAGTAATCTGGACCATGCTGCACCGTTTGCACTGTTTATTGTGCTGCAGATTTTCTGTTTCAGGCCGTGCAACAATAACTCTGTAGGTTTCTGTTTGGTGCTTATCAACGTTTTTTAAATATTGGAGCCACAGTATCATGACCCTAAATACTTTTGGTCTTAAGGTCTTCATACGGGCAGGCTAGGACTTTTATTGTGAAAGTTAAGAACGGCCCGGAGAGGCTGAAAGGAGTCAAATCTGCTCTCTTACAGGGGCTCAGTGCTGTTGTCGCATAAAGGCCTTTAAACGCAGAGGGACGTTTTTTTGTGTCCATTCACACGTCAATATATTTTTTTGTTCAAATATTACGCAGCTATAAAGATGAGGACGAGGTCGTTTTATCCGATGATTACAAAACAACACCGAAGCTTCGACGTCCGATTCAAGACGGCAAACTTTCCTCCTTTCGGCCTCAACAAAGGCAGCTCATAGCAGATCCACTCCTAGTGACTGATGTAATAATCATAATAATAAAGGTGTGAAGCCTGTTCGTGGAGATGGGATAAACCTTGTACTAACTGGCAAAGGTTAACAGGGATGTCTTTCTACTTGGCTTTAGGAAAGATGAGCTACACCGCGAAAAATAAGCTTGGCAAGTTTTGGAAAGTCTGGGAGGTTTTTTTGTTTTCCGGGTTCTCCGGTTTTCTCCCACAGTCCAAAGACGTGCAGGTGTTTGGTCGGTTGTGGTCATAATAAATAAATAAATGAAGTAAACAAAATAAAAATGATGAATAAAAGAAACATCAGTCCTAAAGGTCCTATCTTAGGGCCCACTCGCACTGTCCATCCGTATCGTGCCCAAACGGGTTTTACGGGTAAAGTCTGGTTCCTTTGACCAGTGTGAGTGCAACCGTACCGCGTCTAGGAGCGGCACGCTTGCCGTCCACGGCCCGTTTGGGAGAGGTGGGCTTTTGTAAAGTACGTTTGCACGTGTATGAGCACGAGGCCTACGGCGGTTCTGAGGTCATTTCCTGTGCGCCTGTTGGGACGTAGAAAAAAGAAGGAGGGACCATGCGCGGACATTTAAAACAATGGCGGTGAAAGGTTCACGTTGGTGTGATGCGGAGGTGGAGTGTTTACTGCAGATTTGGTCGATGAAAAGATTCAAAAACAGTCGACAAGACGCACAAAAACTCAGAGGTCTACGGAAAGATCTGGAAACAAGGTAGTGTGAGTACAAACGGGCCTGGTCCACAATTAATGAATTACTTAACTAGTAAATCCACAGATAGATCGTCGTGAGTAATCCTTCAAGAAGGATTCAGACGTGGACCCAAAACATCTGTGATGGTTACAAACACACACTTTTGACACTTGTCTCTGTAGCTTCAGGTGCTTCAACGTTCAAGTGTTGGACAGAGACTAATAAAAGGCATCCCTTTGTCCCGTTGTCATGAGTCTTTGTAACTTTGAAGAAGAGGTGTCGGCTGCGTTTGCTCTGGATTTTGGCTCAGACACACTTTTCGCTTCTCTTCTTCTGGTGGTTTTGTGTTTTGTGTTGTGACGTGGACCAAGAAACAATGTGTTCTTCATTTTCTTTAAACAAATCTGTGAAACGTTTCGTGTGCTTTGCCTCATTTTAAGAGATGATTGCATGGGTTTCTAATCTGCTGGTCTACAGCTGTGGAATGTGGTGTGTGTGTGTGTGTGTGTGTGTGTGTGTGTGTGTGTGTGTGTGTGTGTGTGTGTGTGTGTGTGTGTGTGTGTGTGTGTGTGTGTGTGTGTGTGTCCCAACACCCTGTGGCTGTGAGTGGGTTGCTTCAGTCAAGTCCTGACAGGAGTTAGAGTCCCATTCTGCAGAGGTATGTGGTCAGGAACAAGGAACAGAAAATGTGTGATATAGGAAATAAAAGACGTGTTTCCTGGTTAACAGGATGGTCCGGTGTCAACTCTCAGGTCTCAGGGTGAAGCGAGGACATCGACCAGCCTTTGTTCCCAGTTTTATTCGCATGCTCGCACGGACAGAGCTGAGGTGAGTTCACATACCTGCACCTACGTGAAACCAGATACGCTGCCACAGTAACACCCACCTCTGTCTGAACGAAGGGCCTCGGCTTTAACCCCAGTGTCTTTGAACAACTCGTAGAAGAGATACACATGCAGGTATATGTTCAATTATATCTTTAAATGAACTCAACAGGATGACTCTTTGCAGGGCGTTCAACAAAAGATCACTGAGGGTAGATGAAGCTGAGGTTTGGCTCATAGGAACTAATGGAACGCTTCCAGATTCATTGCGTAAACCTCTGTGCACAAGTTATTTTTCAGGTCCCCCAGTTTTTACCCAGTCCCCAACCCTCCAAACGTGGCATTTCCAGTAAGTTAGGAATGCATCTGTCGAGGAGAATCTTCCGTCGTGTGCTGCATGTGTGAAAGAGAAACTCTCCCGATGTTTCCCAGAGTTCATGCGAGAAAAAGTCTCTGCAAACGCCTTCAGCCGGGTTCTGAAACCTTGTGGAAGACAATGAAAATGCTGATGGTGCTTTGTGAACGTGCGGCTGCAGAGGGAAACCGAGAAGCACTGGTGTGACTCTCACAGACAGACACTGATCATCGGATCATGACTCACAGCTGCAGCAGCAGCAGCTCCAGTGAGACCGAGCTACCGCGGCCGCAATCATCCAAAGTATTTAACAACCACGTGTCGACCGAAGAAACTCAACAGAAGTCACAGGCAACACATCAGGACGGATAAGAGTCAAACGCTTTCACATGCACAATCATTACACTGTCATTTTTCTGGGTCACACACATTTTTTTTAACTTGGCATCAGGCCGAGCCAGAGAAGGACGCCGATACTCTGTGGGCCCCAAAACACACGAGGCTGCAGGCCGTTTTCAGACCAACAAGACGCTCAAGCCTCAATTATGTCAATGAGAGTCGTGGTCGCTCCTTCAAGTCGCTCACATGCAAGTCCACAGAGGTAGAAGTGTGAACAGAGGAGCTGTGTGATCCTTATGTGCGCCTGTTGGGACATAGAAAAAAGAAGGACGGACCGTGCTCGGACATTTAAAACAAAGCACAAAACCGCAGCTAGGAGCCACAAACGGACCCCAGCCATATCCCATTTGTGCGTCTCAGACAGCGGCCCGTGCTGCTGCTAGCACTGACCTGAGAGCAGCGTTATAGTGTGACACCAACACTGAAATCGGAGGTTTTGTTGATTTTAAACACAGTGGATAGTGGTCCGTTACACGTTCCCTGACTCACTCACTTTTGCAAAGCTGGATCCTCTGACCATTACCTATACAGCCCGGCTAGCTCAGTCGGTAGAGCATGAGACTCTTAATCTCAGGGTCGTGGGTTCGAGCCCCACGTTGGGCGACAAAATTTTGGGGCGGCAGTAGCTCAGTCCACAGGTGACTTGAATAGGAGCCAGAGGGTCGCTGGCTCGAGTCCTTGTTTGGAGCATGGACTGGTGGCTGGAGAGGTGCCAGTTCATCTCCTGGCCGGTGCTGTTGAGCAAGGCACCGAACCCCCAACTGCTCTGGGTTTCATTTGTTGCATGTATATAGGTCCTGTTTGTGCATGAGTGTGTATTTCAGGCCTGTGTGTGTAAAATGAAAGAAAATAAAGTGAAAATTGAATTTCCCCATTGCGGGACGAATAAAGGAATTCTTCTTATTATTTCTAGTGTTTTCTGTCTTAAATTTCGTTCAAGCTGAACTTAAAAGTCTTAAATTTGACTCTCTGACACCTGCAGACACCCTGGTTGAGACTGCTGCAGTGAGGACTTTCTAGAGTTACTGCTCTGTCGTTGGCGTCTGATAAACTTCACTTCCTGGGTGATACTGTATCTTCTCTCCTGATCCTGTAGCAACACGTCCACAACAACGCAGCATCTTGGATTTTTCCCCCTTATGGAGCAATAAAGTGACTCATTCATGTAATAAAGCAACCAACCAACTTCCCTGTAGAAGCTTCTGGGGCAGCTATTTATCAGGACTCATGACTTATAATAGTATAAAGAAGTTTGGAGAAGTTATTTATTGACCATCAGTCCTTAAAGAGGAGGTAAAACTCAATCTGTGCCAGTCACACGAGTTCATTAGTGAAACATTTAAGACAGAGGGGAAACACACATGATTAATCTTGCCAGTGTATCTGCAGTATTTAGAAAGCAGCTGCCACTCACCAGCACTCTGTTCTCCACCTTGTCACCTTTGACCTCCAGCTGGACTTTGCGCCTCAGGGTCAGCTTCACCCTCCGACCCACAGCCTCCCGCACACTCTCTGCAACACACACAGGGGGTTCAGGAACAAGGTTACACGACACCTGACAATTAACACTCACACACACACACAGCTGGATGGCTCACATTACAACATATTACACAATGTTTACATGGGAGCATCAGATAGGAGACTTAATCGCCTGAAGCTCAGTTTCTGTCCTCTTCAGTGTTTTGCTGCGGTCTCAGCTGGAACAGAAACAGAAACAGGTCACCACGCCTCTGATGATGCTAACTGAGGGGTTCATTCAAATGGAAATGACGTGGTGTTTCTTGTTTGGGTTGAGTTTTACAACCACTTTGAGCACAAAAATCAAATGTGGTGCACAGTTAGGGCGCACTCACACTGTCCATCCGTACCATGCCCAAACAGGTTCCACGGCTAAAGTCTGGTTCCTTTGACCAGTGTGAGTGCAACCGTACAGCATCTAGCTGCGGCCCGCTTGCCGTCCACGGCCCGTTTGGGAGAGGTGGGCTTTAGTAAAGCACGTTTGCACATGTACGAGCACGAGCGTGCGCACGTGTACGAGCACGAGGCCCACGGCGGTTCTGAGGTCACTTCCTGTGCGCCTGTTGGGACGTAGAAAAAAGAAGGAGGGACCATGCGCGGACATTTCAAACAATGGCGGTGAAAGGTTCACGTTGGTGTGATGCGGAGGTGGAGTGTTTACTGCAGATTTGGTCGATGAAAAGATTAAAAAACAGTCGACAAGACGCACAAAAACTCCGAGGTCTACGGAAAGATCTGGAAACAAAGCCACGCATCGCCATGACGTCATCAATGCGTGTGACGTGTTACGGCGTGATGACGTATAGGCAGCAAGAAGCATTCTCCGAGGCCCAGGTAGTGTGAGGACAAACGGGCCTGGAGGGGGGACAAGGACCCTAAAGCACGGGGCACGGGACGGAGGAGCAGTGGGAGTGCGCCCTTAGTGACACTTTTCACGTCCAAATTGCTTTTCTCCACAACTTAACGACCCGTAACCTGGAGCGTCCTCAGACCTGAGCTCTAAGAGCCCCACTGTGTTTAACGAACAATAACATTTAAAACATACGTCACAGAAAAAGTGCCACACTTTTATGAGCTGACTGCAGGTCGGTTGTGAACTACCTTTTATGTACATTCTCTTTAATTTAGTGCGTCAGTCGGTAAAGAAGTGTTTCTCATCCTCGGGTGTTTGAAATAAACACCCGTTTGAACGCTGGTGTTATGTTCTTTATCGGACCCTCACGACGGAGCCATCTGTGGTTCCTCCGTGGTTGGATTTGTACTGTAAAGCCCCATATACGGTTTAAATGTAGTGTGAAAAGTATAGTCTACGGTCCCAACTGTGTCTTGCATTTTACACGTCTCTCTCCCCCCCGACAGATTTGAATCTTCCTGCGTTGGTGACGATCGGCCTTCACTCTCTGGTGGATGTGTGGCGAAGCGGTTTTTTTCACCACTTTAGCGGAGGGTGGGAAAATCCAGGGACAGACGGAGACGGAGACGGAGGGTGAAGACGTAAGATTAAGTAACGGAGAGACAGAGAGAGAGAGAGAGAGTAGGTAAAGAAGAGCTAGGAAACAAGAAGACATTCAAATAAAGTAGAGGAAAAAGTACAGAAATAAAAAGAGAGTGTGTCTGCACGGTACATAATGAGCATGAGAGCTGGGCCCGCCCGTCATGACATCATGCCGTTCTCCTGCTCTCGGTGCAGACACATGATGAGGTCATGCGGAGGATGAAAACATTACAGCAGGAAGCAGCGTGCAGCGTGCAGCGTGCAGGCTGATCAGAAACACATGGACTTTTCCCTCCGTCGTATAAAAACGAGGAGTTCCCCGGCCGACTAATTACCTCACAGTAACGACCTGCGACACGTTTGATATTAAACGTCTGGCTGACTGCTACCAACAGTTTAGCGCTGTTACAATCCCGCAGCGAGCTCATTTGCTGTAGCTCTGTGAGGTGTTCAAGATCCAAAAATGTGGGTTTGAACGATGGCTTTCTCATGCAATTAGTGTCTGAAATGAAGACCTGCTGTTCCACAGTAGCGTTGAAACGATCGCTTTGATAACTCGTTCATTGTTGAAGTCATCAACGGAGCGAAAGTGCTAAACATTTGCTCATTTCTGATTCTTCCATTGTGAGGATTTGTTGTTTTTACTCTGTTGTGTGTAAATTAGATATATTCGATGTTCGGACTGTGAACAGGCATCAAATAAGCCATCGAGACAGTGTTTTTACGCATAAAACAAAGCAGCAGCAGCGTAGTTAGTGAAGCCAGAGTTTATTAAAGAGTGTTTTAAAGACTTACCTACTGGCCCCTGTACCAGCTCCTCTCATAGTAAAGTCCATTACAGTGGAAGGAGCCCATTGCTGCTTTGTTGTGTGTGTAGGGACTCTTCTCATGCTGCTGCAGAGGTTTGCTGTTATTTTCAGCAGCATTAGTGGTTAAAAAAGACCTTTGAATGCCTTCACCGTACTGCCCCGAGCTAATCACTGTTAGCCACGTCCGGCTGTTAGCGACTCTCCGGGATTTCTCCGTTAATAGTTGTTACCCACACTGTCTCAATGGCTTTTTTGACGTTTGCAAGTGCCGAAAAAGACCATGGGATGATTTTGCGCCTTACTTAAAGAGGCGCTTTAATCATTTTAGTCCAGGTCAGCGTCATTGCAGTGAGGTCTTGTGTTCTGATGAACGGTGTTTGGTTTGTTCCTCTGAGTCTTCTGCTACGGGGAACACAACGCCCACACATGTCTGAAACTGTAAAATGTCTCTTTCAGTCACAACACTTGAGACGTGACTGGGATTTGCCCTGTCAGACTTAAAGGGAGGAAAGTAAGTTTTACTGTAAAAGTCAAAAACAAACAAACAAAATGCCGTCCTAAAATGTCTCCTTTTGACCACAACTCAAAGATATTCAGTTTACTGTCACAGAGGAGGAAAGAAACCAGAACATATTCACATGTAAGGAGCTGGAATCAGAGGATTTGATTGAAAATCTATCAGCAAAATAGTTCATAGCGATTCATTAAATAGTTTGAAGTATTTCAAATGTACTTTGCAGCGTATGCAGGTGTTGAAAACGCTGGAATAGCAACTTTTTCTGCAGGATTTCCCTCGAATGAATTCAGGCTTTCACCTTCAGAACGGACGTGCACCTGATTTGCAGAGTAGCCAATAGGAAACCTCGCTCTTTCTCTATGAACTGACCTGTGATTGGCTAAAGCAGGGGTGTCAAAGTGATCCAGTAAGAGTCGCTGTGGCTGCAGGTTTTCATTCCAACCAATCAAAAACACACCTGGTCCAACAAATCCAACTGTGTGAAGGCGACTCAGGTGATTGAGTAAGTCGAGTCAGGTGTGTTTTTGCTTGGTTGGAATGAAAACCTGCAGCCTGTTTATACCTGTTTCAACAGTCTACTGCATGTTTACATCATATACACCGTTCACATGTCTGCGTACATCTGATACACGCATGTCTTTCTACATCTCACGCCGACGATGTTCTCCGTATCTAACTGTGACTTGTGTGTGTTTAACTTGTACTAACATCTAGACACTTTCCTCTCTGCTGTTCTCCGTATCTAACTCTGTGACTGGACTCTAACCTGTACTAACACACATCCTGACACTTATTCGTCTTTTACACTTTATTCTTGTTGATAGGTTAAAATGTTTTTGTATAGTTGCACTGACGTTATTTGCTGCTCTGTGTGCCCTGAATTGCCCCCCGGGGACAAATAAAGTTTTTTGAATTTGGATTTGAGCCACAGCGACCTTTTACTGGATCAGTTTGACACATGTGGGCTAAAGTGTCCGGTCACGAGCCTGAAAACAGAGCTGAGAGGAGGTGCAGAAGTCTGGTTTTCCCCCAGAACGCTAGAATTACAATATGATCAAACATCTAATGTGCTGCTGAAACTGTTTGATTCGACGTTCAACAGAAAAATAAATTGGCAAATATCTTGATGATCAGTTTGGGTCAGATTTCAAGCTCGTCAACGTGTCAAAAATGCTCAGACTCTAGTTTCTTTGTGTTACATTAAACCCAATCTCTCCTGGCTTTTGACTCAAAGGCAACCCCCCCCCCGGCCTCTCTGACCATCCGCCACGTTCATTACCACCGCGTGCACAAAACCAGCCCCGTTCTTCTTTTAGTTGTGCTGATGAGCAGCGTCAGGTCAGTCCGCCCTTTTTAAAAACCGACAGGAGCCGGGAACAAAAAGCCCCATTCATGAGCCGGTCCAGTGACACACAGCGCGAGGCCGGGCTGCAGACGCCCTAACACAGAGCACGGGGTCGTGAGTCAGCCTCACCGCCCGGCGCTGGGTAACAGGCTTCTTTCACACATAGCTCCTGGAAAATTAACGGGATAACGTCTCAGGCACCGCTAGCGATTTACAGTTAAGGAACACGTGGTGACGCCGGAACAGATGAGGCGAGGAGCGCTCCAGCAAACGTTGGTAATGAAACACTAGCTGTGTTCGAAATGTGTTTACGCCATTTTGTAGTGGTGTTCGAATTCTACGTGGTTAATTTCATTCACTATAGAGTCCACTATAAAATACCCACAATGCACAGCTAATATGAGCGTACATACGATGTACACTATACCACAATGCAACGCGGCCGTGTTTTATCGGAGGAGAAGAAGGAGAAGGAGAACGGTAGCGAGAGAGCAACATTCACTTTGTTGACACTGTCAGAGAGGTAATATATATGTGATATGTTATAGCGCTGACTAGTCCGTGGTTAGTGGTGGTGTTGCAACTGACGACATTATATCCAGAGGTGTAAATAAGGAGGAGAACATTTCAAAAACACCACCCACTGTAGTCCAGTACAACACCACCTTTGACCATGAGCCAAGAAATTAACATATAACTCAATTCCCACATTTCTGACAAAAACTGATCGTTATAAAATTTGCAGAGGGAGAATTTATGGCAGAGCTGTTGTATTGAATTGCCTTAGATCCCACAGGTGTACCAAATTAAGAGGCCACTGAGTGTGTATAGTTATAGAGAAATGAAGGATAAACAGGCCTATTACTACAATTACCTACTTTGCGGAGATGGAAATTGTGAACCGGTTCCAGTTGGAAACAAGGGACAAACTAAAATTGTATGTTTCGGAGTTCCTTTTATCAATTCCAGCATGTTTTTGCAAAACTAATGACGTCAAAATCACGCGTCTAGCCACTTCCAAGAAGACAGAGTCATGGCCGAGAGGGAGAAACGGTCAAAATAAGGTGTTAATAGCTATTTTATTATTTTTGAAAGCTGCAGAAATATTTAATCGGTGTGCGGACGAGGTAATAAAACAGTTGCATTGATGCTGAAAACCGTCTTTTCACACAAAAAATGTCTTTTCCCATCCTTAGATACTTGATCTTTTTAGTGCATTAAATTAAAATATCACCCTGCAAAGTGCAAACGACAGTGAACTGAAGGTTAAACTGCCCTTAAGTCACAGCACAGATTCCCAGCTAATCCCTGCTGCATGGACGCCGTGTTTGGCTGCGAGGCCGCCGTTAAAAGGCCTGATTTAAAGTCGTCTTTTCTCTTTTAAAGTTGATAAAATCTCACAATCCAGAGGAATGTCACAGGGCACACCCTCCTTCCCAAAGCTTTCTCTCTCCCTCCGCACAACTTCAGATAAGGAAGTGGCAGAGGAGGAACTCTCAGGTATCCAGCCCAGCCCTCAAGGCATGGAAATTAACATTCACTGGAAAAACAGCTAAAACAATGCACCAAGTACATATATACACAGTGAAAACACAGCTAACAAAGAGCAAAACAGTATCTTTCTCCCATATTAGTCACGACTGTGTCACAGTTAGTGTATACACAATGCTAGTACATGTTTTGTTGCACTTTTATGCTAGTTTTTACCTTCTTTGGTAGCAAATTTAGCATTTCACATCATAGAAACTGGTTTAAATGTGATGTTGTGATCCAACAATGTGTTTATATTTCTATAAAATGTCAGAAAATGAGGTAATAGCTCTCAAAAGACGCATTATGTTGCTAAAGTGGCTTTAATGGTGCGTTTTAGTGACTTAGTAATGCTTAATTAACTCTGCTTTAGCTAGGTTCCCTCGATATTAATGAGTTTATGTCGAGTTTTGTGTCACAGTTAGTGTGCACACAATGCTAGTACATGTTTTG
Organism: Echiichthys vipera; assembly: GCF_963691815.1. Taxonomy (NCBI): domain Eukaryota; kingdom Metazoa; phylum Chordata; class Actinopteri; order Perciformes; family Trachinidae; genus Echiichthys; species Echiichthys vipera. The sequence goes on from NC_139838.1 coordinate 28,189,676, forward strand.
TTGTACTTTTTTGCTAGTTTTTACCTTCTTTGGTAGCAAATTTAACATTTCAAATGATAAAATCTGGTTTAAAAGTGATGTTATGATGTTGTGTAAACCTCCAATGTGTTTATATTTCTATAAAATGTCGGAAAATGAGGTAATAGCTCTCAAAAGACGCATTATGTTGCTAAAGTGGCTTTAATGGTGCGTTTTAGTGACTTAATAATGCTTAATTAACTCTCATTTAGCTGGGTTACCTCGATATGAATGAGTTTATGTCGAGTTTTAAAGTTATTTTGTTTTTAATTTCAATATTTCACCTGATATTTATAGTCTAACTATGACTGTGTCACAGTTAGTGTAATGCTAGTACATATTTTGTTGCACTTTTATGCTAGTTTTTACCTTCTTTGGTAGCAAATTTAGCATTTCACATGATAAAATCTGGTTTAAATGTGATGTTATGATGTTGTGTAAACCTCCAATGTGTTTATATTTCTATAAAATGTCAGAAAATGAAGTAATAGCTTTTAAAAGACACATTATGTTGCTGAAGTGGCTTAAATGGTGCATTTTAATAACATTTAGCTAAGTTACATCGATATGAACAAGCTTCTTCTTCTTCTTCTTTATGTCGAGTTTTAAAGTTATTTTGTTTTTAATTTAAATATTTCACCTGATATTTAAAGTCTAACTAACTCTTAATATAAGTTTTATTAACTTAGGTGAGAGCAACAGCACACAGGCCACTGAAAGAGCCGGTTAACGTCAACGGTTAACGGTTAACGTCAACGGTTAACGTCAACGTTTAACGGTGAACGTCAACGGGTAACGTCAACGGTTAACGTCAACGGTTAACTTCAACGGTTAACGTCAACGTTTAACGGTGAACGTCAACGGGTAACGTCAACGGTTTGTCGACTGTTAACGTCAACTGTTAACTTCAATGGTTAACGTCAACGGTTAACGTCAACGGTTAACGTAAACTGTTAACGTCAACGGTTAACGTCAACGGTTAACGTCAACTGTTAATGTCAACGGTTTGTCAACTGTTAACTTAAACGGTTAACGTCAACGGTTAGTCAACTGTTAAAGTCAACGGTTAACGTCAACTGTTAACTTCAACGGTTAACTTTAACGGTTAACGTCAACTGTTGATGTCAACGGTTTGTCAACTGTTAATTGCAACGGTTAACGTCAATGGTTTGTCAACTGTTAACGTCAACAGTTACCGTTAGCTAAAGTTAAGCTGCGTCATCGACGGTAAGGTAGTAACGTTAACTTATCTCACCGAACAGTTCGTTGGGAAAATCCGGTTTTTCCTCCATTTCTTGTGGCGGGGTCAACACCGAAGAGGAGTCCGGTGAGGAGGACGGGAGGAGCGGGTAAGCCTGAGAAGAGAAGCCGCTGAACGGGACGGGACGGGGCGGGGAGGGGGTGGAGGTTTCACCGGAGGAAGAAGTGAGCAAATACGGTAAAGGTGTAACTTAGTCCCAACTTAGTCACCTGTCGACGCTTAACTGTTACGGTCCGCATCCGTTCCTACGTGAATGTGAACGCCATTACCGTGCGTGTTTCTGCATCACACCGGCTGGAGGTGACGGGAGAAGGGGCTCGGACTACGGGGGAAAGTTGTTCCGATGTGGGGCAGAAGAAGTGGAGACAGTCGGTGTGTGTGCATGACAACAAATCAGGGAGGCACATTTCTGCACTCACACACTTCAGTGGTCCCTCCTCTCCTTCACTCATCCTGGGGGAAAAAGTCAGTTTCTGCGGCTAAACATAAGAGAACCGCGACACCTGCTGCTCATTTACATGCATCAACTCACTGTTATTACACTAGTCCAGGGGTGTCCAACTCCAACTCACAGTGGGCTAATTTAAAAACTGTGAACAAGCCAAACAAAATGCAAAATGACTAAAATAGATGAAAAACTACCACAATAAGGTGCAAAATGACTAGAAAAAGATGCAAAACCACCACAAAAAGATTAAAAATAGATGCAAAACCATCACAAAAAGATGCAAAACCGCCACAAAAAGATGCAAAATGACTAAAATAGATTTAAAACCAACAAAAACAGATGCACAAAGACTAAAAAATTGATGCAAAACCACCACAAAAAGATGCAAAATGACTAAAATAGATGCAAAACCACCTCAAAAAGATGCAAAATGACTAAAAATAGATGTAAAACTCAATATTTTCATACATTTTACATTTTCATCTGTTTTTAGTCGTTTTGTCACGTTTCTGTGGTGTTTTCATCTGTTTTTAGTCGTTTTGTCATGTTTTGGTGGTGTTTTCATCTGTTTTTAGTCGTTTTGTCAACTTTTTGTGGTGTTTTCATCTGTTTTTAGTTGTTTTGTCACGTTTCTGTGGTGTTTTCATCTGTTTTTAGTCGTTTTGTCATGTTTTGGTGGTGTTTTCATCTGTTTTAAGTCGTTTTGTCATCTTTTTGTGGTGTTTTCATCTGTTTTTAGTTGTTTTGTCACGTTTTGGTGGTGTTTTCATCTGTTTTTAGTCATTTTGTCATCTTTCTGTGGTGTTTTCATCTGTTTTTAGTCGTTTTGTCATGTTTTGGTGGTGTTTTCATCTGTTTTTAGTCATTTTATCATCTTTACCTTCAGACACAGATCATCTGCCTCCCACCGCTGCTGAAAGCTCCTGTCCTCCATCTTTCTTTGGGTCGTTTCTGGGGAGGGGTGGATTCAGTGTGTCTGCAGAGACTGGTAGCATGGATGCTCATGTTTGCTAACAGAAAAGTAGACGTGTATGTGCTTTATACTCACAGGCTCTCATAGAACCTTGATATGATCTTGAGGGCCAAATATAATCACACCGCGGGCCAGATTTGGCCCACAGGCCTGAGTTTGACACCCCTGCACTAGTCTGTATCTTGGAGCCTTTTTAGCCCAGATGTGTTCAAAATGTGATACAAAGTAGTTACAAGTTGTGTGTTATTTAATATTATAGCTGTCATCTTTGTAACTCAAAGAGAAAATCCAAATTTTGCTGCAATGATACATAAATTAAAGGAGGAGAATGAGCCGAACACCGCCATCTAGTGTCTCAAGCTCATAGTGGCAACAACAAAAAATAAATTCAGTAGTTTGGTTGCAAGCAATGAATTATTATACAGGGTTAGTGTTCAGAAGACCACTAAACTCCACCTTTCAGCAGTTTTTAGTGGTTATTACATCCCACCTTTCTTTCCATGCACTGTCAGCATGCTGTTTGTTTTTTGGCTCCGCGTGTGTCAGTTAACACGCGTTTTGGCTCCTAGACGGCACTTTAGCGCATGTTTTGGCTCTCAAGAGGGCACTTTGGCACGTGTTTTGGTTCCTAGAGGACACTATATCATGTGTTTTGGCACCCAAGAGGGCACTTTAGCTCACGTTTTGGCTCCTTGAGGGCATTTAAGCACATGTTTTAGGTCCTGGAGGGCACTCTATTGCACGTTTTGGCTCCCAGAGGGCACTTTAGCACATGTTTAGGCTCCTAGAGGACACTTTAGCATGCGTTTTGGCTCCTAGAGGACACTTTAGCACATGTTTTGGCTCCTAGAGGACACTTTAGCACGCGTTTAGGCTCCTAGAGGGCATTTTGGCACTGTTTTAAAATACTGTTTTTTATTTTTTCATGCATTGCATTTGTCAGGTTTAGTTATTTGATAAAATATGATTTTTGCACATTGCTCCTTTCCTTTTATTAGTTTGAATGGTTTTAATATATTTGTAATAATGTTTGGACTGTGCATTTGACAAAGCAAACATGAAGGTGAAGGTGTCGCGTTAAAATAATAGGATGAAGCATTAAAAAGATAAATCTTCTGATCAGCTTTATGGAGAGACCACTGTATTTAACCTGTATATCTGTCCTGTACATAGATAAACTTTGTTCTCCAGCGACCTGCTTTAATAATCATCTGATATTTGTTTTTGCTGTGAAGAGTAGATTTCTCTTTGCTCTTTCAATAAGTTCAATTTTCATGGATCAGACGTGAACACCGGCACCGAAACAACCTCAGTATGTGACCTGAGATGCAGCTTTTTGTTATTATGAAGCAAACCTGTGGAGTAACAAACGTCTTACATGCAACTTCTTAAAGAACATCATAGACACCTCTTTAATCCTGTGTATACGCAGTTTAAACTGTCTTTTTAAAAACTGACATTCAGAACAAACAAGCAAAGGACCGTGTCTACAGAATACATTTATAGCACTTCATCGTTCCCTGTTACATGGTTGTATCAGATGTGGCGCTTCACTGTGCCGTGTGAATGTTCTCCTTGTGTCGTCCTGTTCAAGTAAAGATGAAGGAGCTGATCTCTGATCCTCTTGAGTCTGGTTCAGTGTGTGAATCTGGTTCGGTCACTAGATGGAGCCAAATAGCCATCAGTGTGACTGTGCACGCAGCTGATGGTTTTAGCCCTGATCCTTGGCACTTTAGCTTACGTTTTGGCTGACCCTTGTTGTCTGACTGGATATTTTGACCCACTAACACTGTATGTGTAATACGCTGTATGCACACTGCAGGCATTAGACTGTCAGCACAATAACTGTTTCAATGGTAGTGATAGACCGATACATCTGCGGGCTGCTGCTGCGTTTGCTGATAGTTTTTCCCAGCATTATTCAAAGACAGGCGTCCACAGGCAGCTCCATGTTGCTCCAGACGCCTTTTTTAAGTTCAATAAATGTTCCCTTTTTAAAATTGAGACCTGTAACATTTGTGTAATCATCATTGTGTGATTTTTATGATGTTAACTGAGGGAGAAAAAGTAGTATCGGCTCCAAATATCGGCTCAAGAAAATCGGCAGTCCGTATCGGTTATCGGCTAGTATCGGCCCTAAAGAATCCATATTGTTCGAACTCTAATCAAAAGCGACAGATGACCAAGGCTTTTGATACTGTTGGTTATAATATTTAGTTTGATTTTATTTGCAGCCGGCTCAAACGAGACTCAGAGAGAGCTCAGTCTGTTTCCAGTGGTTTCTAACCAGGTCCCTAAATGGTTGATAAAGGTGTCCCACAAGGATCAACACTGGGACCCCTGCTGTTTACTGCTTTTAACGACCACCGGACCTCTCTTTTTAGTTTAAGGCGTTTACCAAAACTCCTAAAAGACGAAATAAATACATTTTAAAAGAACACAGATCTTTGTTGTTGCTACTCTGATCTGTATTTATACTGTAATCCTTACAGAGGCAGTACAGCATCATGAATACGTCTGATTTTGGTTCGACAAAACTCACTCTGTCAAGAACTAAACATTGCAATTTGATTCTTTTACCCGAACAAATCTTTCTCTTTTTTCCTTTCAAAGTGGAAAACACATTCTACAATCCTCAAAACCGAAAAGTTTAAACAGTTAATTATAAATACTGTGTTGAAACATTTAGGAAAACGTGGTTGAGAAGACATTAAATCCAGTTGATGGGAGATCTGTCCAAGGTGCTGAAGCAGAAGAGGTTTTTTCTTTTACATGAAATAATGGAAGTGGATAAAAACCTCTGTTTCTGCCGATGTGATGAATGAGACGTTTGTGATGCAGATGTTTGACATGTATAGGAGATAACGCTCACTCACGCTTCATCGTCCCCTCACCCGTGAACAAGATCCTGAGGTCCTTGAACTCCTTCACTTGGGGTCAGGACTCATTCCCTACCCCGTCGGTTTCCTGCTGAGAGCCACTGCCTCAGATTTAGAGGTGCTGATCCTCATCCCGGCCGTTTCACGCTCGGCTGCGAACCGATCCAGTGAGTGCTGAAGGTCACTGACCGATATTAACCGATACTAACAATATTAACAGACTAATTATCAGATGGAGGCGGCGGTAGACCGGCGACTCCTCTGTGTCTGTGAGGTAAATGGCTCTTTCTGTCGATGGAGCGGTGGCTTTGATGAAGTCGTGGATGGATTTAATGTGTTAAGATCCCCATCACAAACGGCTGACTGATGGCAAAGTAAAGCGGGGGAAGTACTCTAAATAAAGCGGACACGTTGACTGATATATAATAATTAAGTTCGGCCTTTTTCAGGTGTCTAAAATATGTTTTGCTGCTTCCTCCGTCCAGAGCAGCACAGAGCTTAGCTTCTGTGCTAGTACTGTCTGCTTACTGACTGTGGATACCTCATGCAGCCCTATTTTAAACTCCAAACTATCCCTTTAAGAACATTTTCACACACAAACACAGAATCTGACTCCAGCAGCTGCAGCTCCGGCCTCTGATAAGGACAGCTTCCTCATCATTGCTGGTATGATATCAAAGCAGCACAGAAGGAAGCTGGACAGACACTGCTGTGCTAATGTGGTGATTGAGGGATTCGCTCTCTGCACGCCTGGCTTCCATGAATGATCGAAGCACGCACGAACTCCAGGAAGGGCCGCAGTAAAAACACATCAAACTGATTGTGGCTGGAAAATCACTCAACATGATGGAGAGTCTTTTAAAATGAGCAGGTGTAACAATGCTAACAGCATGTGACTCATTCATGTGACTTAAGCAGAGCAAAAGCCAAACACAGAGTCATGGACATAATGAGATATCTCTTTATGAATCAAAACAAACATGATCAGGAACAAAGGCCTCAGTGAGCGGTAGGGAGGTGATTGTTATGGGCTGCAGAGCCGGAGACACGAGGGGAAAATGTGCAGGTGTTGGTACCGTCAGAGGCAGCTGTTTAATCAGGCCGACCTTCGGTAAGACCTGTTAAATCCTTTAAAACTGGCCAATCTGGGGCTCTTGCACCTGTGTGGCCCCAAGGTCAGCTGTGCATCAATGCCTGTGGCTTTAGCTAACCTTTGAAGTGTTTAAAACCTGTATGATGACCTTTATAATGACGTGAAGATGATATAGAGTTGTAATATGAAGCAGGAGGAAACAGCTAGCCTGTGTACAGTTAGCTACAGTTCAAAGACTGGAGGCAACCTGCGTTAAAGGTTTTGTGTTTTGATTATAATCTGATTTATTTTCCTCTTTTTGTTTTGACCTGTAGCCTAAATTTGAAAATATGTAGTTATCCTTTTTTTTTGTAAAGAAATTCATTCATTCATTCATCTTCAGCCTCTTGTCCCTGAGGTAGGCACCACCCTGGACAGGACGCCAGTCTATCACAGGACACATAGAGACGAACAGAGACAGACAACCATTCACACCTACGGGTGATTTAGAGTCATCAATGAACCGAACACCTGCACGTCTTTGGACTGTGGGAGGAAACCGGAGAACCCGGAGGAAACCCACGCAGACACGGGGACAACATGCAAACTCCACACAGAAGGGCCCCAGCTGGGATTCAAACCAGGGACCTTCTTACTGTGAGGCGACAGTGCTAACCACCACAGCACCGTAATACTGCTACTTTTCTCTATTTGCAGCTTCTTTTCTACACCGAACCAGGAACCAGGAACCAGGAACCAGGACCGAACCAGGAACCAGGAACCAGGACCGAACCAGGAACCCTCTTCATCACAGGTCTGATGCTTTGTCACCTTGTGTTCTTATTATAATCAGGACGTTGCTCATATTTGCTGTGGATGTTGCTCGTTGGTATAGAGACAAACAGAGACAGACAACCATTCACACCTACGGGTGATTTAGAGTCATCAATGAACCGAACACCTGCACGTCTTTGGACTGTGGGAGGAAACCGGAGAACCCGGAGAGAACCCAAAAATAGTGCTTACAAATAATACACTTACTTTAAAACACACACAAAAACAAAGACCCCCCCCGATGACATTTTAGGTCAATCTGTAAAATATTGTTCATCTGTATATTTCTGAAGTAACGTGATGAGTGATCTGGACGTATGAGAAGGTGTTGTGTTTAATTTAAAATTATTTTTAGATCGTCAACAAATACAAGTACCTGACATTAAAACTTGAGTAACAGCTGTGATTTTGATCATTTTCTGGATCTTTAAATTGACCGCAATGATCAATGGTGTTATTAAAGTTTGAGGGTAGCAGGAGGGTTAAGGATATCCATCAGTGTTGTTAGAAAAGAAGCTTAAATGTAGTTAGATTTATTCAAAATAACCTAATGCAACACAGGGCAGCTGTTGTGCACAGATGGACATATTCAAAGAGAGGCGTGCGTCACTGTAACTCCAGTTAATGATAAATTTAACATATCTCACAACCACTGATGACGACTAAGGAAATGTAGGCAAATGCATCCATATTTAGCACAGCGGCATGTTTTTCGCTGGTATCACTTAACTGATGCTACACTGTAAAATAATAGAGACACCTTTGTGATAAGGCTGCGCAAACAAATATGAGGAAAATATGGAATCGGGATTGTTTTGACCAAACGATTTACAATATTATATATATATGGAATGATCATGTTCGCCTCATTATTCTAATTTTCATTGAAAATATGTTGTTAAACCCGACGTTGTATTCATTTTTTCTAATGCTCAGACTGTATCGGAGTAAACAGCGTGAGTGTGTGTCTTCCTGGGAAAGGAAACTGACACTAAAAACTACATTTGCATTGCTAATCATGGAGCTGATGCCTTCCCAGCTGCTGTGAGCAGGATGTTCTGGTGAAAAGCACACGCTCTTCACCAGAACCGTATCAGATTATTAATGTGTATCTAAATTTACTTTAATGTTTGCATGTTCGTCATTCAGCTGTGAGAGCACACACACACAGACACGGGCGCCAACAGCAAGTTGCAAGGAGATGGAACAAGTGTGGAATTGGAAGGACGCAGCTGAACATTTGCATTCAGATCACAACTGCGTCATCAAATGCACTGTAATTTTCCATGTAAATATTTATCACCATAGAAATTAGGGGCGAAGAAAGAAACTGTAGTAGCGTAATATAAGTTCCATTGGTGTGCACATGTGCACCCCATAAGAGCCGAAACATGTGTTAAAGTGCCCTCTAGGAGCTAAAACATGTGTTGAAGTGCCCTCTAGGAGCCGAAACGCGTGTTAAAGTGCCCTCTGGGAGCCGAAACGTCTCTTAAACAGTCCTCTTGGGGCAAAACCGTGTGTTATAGTGTAGGAGCCAAAACGTGCGTTAAAGTGCCCTCTAGGAGCCGAAACGCGTGTTAAAGTGACCTCTAGGAGCTAAAACGCATGCTAAGGTGCCCTCTATGAGCCGAAACGCGTGTTAAAGTGTCTTATAGATGCCTAAACCTTTGTTAAAGTGCCCTCTAGGAGCCTAAACATTTGTTAAAGTGCCCTCTAGGAGCTAAAACTCATGCCAAAGTGTCCTCTAGGAGCTAAAACGCATGCTAAGGTGCCCTCTAGGAGCCGAAACGCGTGTTAAAGTGTCTTATAGATGCCTAAACCTTTGTTAAAGTGCCCTCTAGGAGCCTAAACATTTGTTAAAGTGCCCTCTAGGAGCTAAAACTCATGCCAAAGTGTCCTCTAGGAGCTAAAACGCATGTTAAAGTGCACTCTAGGAGCCGAAATGCGTGTTAAAGTGCCCTCTAGGAGCCGAAACGCGTGCTAAAGTGTCCTCTAGGAGCTGAAACGTGTGTTAAAGTGTCCTCGAGGAGCCAAAGTGTTTCTTAAACCGCCCTCTAGGAGCGAAACCATGTGTTAAAGTGTCCTCTAGGAGCGAAACCATGTGTTAAAGTGTCCTCTAGGAGCGAAACTGTGTGTTAAAGTGCCGTCTACAGTGGCAGGGAAGCGCTAAATGTGCCCTTTTTTATCCTTTTTCGCCCTTGCCCTCCAAAAAGTCTGTGCACGCCACTGACAAGACTCGCTTAATGCACATTACGTCTCTGATGGGACTTGATGAACCACTTTATGATCATTATGTTAATGTTATATATTTAGATACTGTGAAGGAAAGAGGGAGTGTGTGCATCTTTAAGAGTACACTGAAAACACGCCTTCAGTCTCTCACCGAGCACGTTGCTCTTGTTTTGATTGTCCTGAGAACGTGAACTTGAGTGAACCAGACAAACCAGCTCAAAGGCAGCTGCACTCGATGTTCATCTTACGTTGTGCAACTCATCCGAAAGGCATCACCAGTATGACTGACTGACAGGGAATCTAATTATGAGTCATCAAGTCACAAGTCCGTCATGGTAGAGCTATGCTATTTAGGAATTAGGTGTGAACTGATGTGTAACGACTGATCACAGCACGTGTAGTCTGGAGAACTGGACGTACGGTGCGGGTATGAAGTCTGATATCTGGAGCACTGTGACTCATAACACAGGACTTTACACCCGGGGGATCCGAGTCCTGGTGGCACAAGTATTAAGCCAAACGACGACCTTTCCTCTAATTCTAACCAAGTCGTGGCTGAACAGTCGGTTGCCTCAACTTAACCAACGCAGTAGGGGTCTCCTCCTCTCTCTCATCCTCACCTCCACCCTGAAACTCTCCATAAAGTCATTGGACCAAACCTCTGGTTGATGGTCTACCAGAACCCCCGGCAATTGGTTCAAAACTCTGAACCAATTCAGTGTTTTTACACTAGAAACAAACAAAATAAAGGTTTAAAATGTAACCCTTTCATCGGACCAAGGTTCAGCTCTTTGGTCCAGACCTTGGAGAGTTCACGTCTGCAGTTTTGGTTCAGGTCAAACATCAGGAAAGGTCTGGACCAAATGAAGTGTTTTTAGGATTTTCTGGTGGATAGTTGTCTCTAAAAAGTGTCTGCCATTGGTGGTAGAGACTGTGGTTCAGACAATCTGTGCTGGCATCCACCACAGGACAAACTTTCCGTATTCATTCATTCATTTATCTTCAGCCTCTTGTCCCTGTCGGGGTCTCGGGGGGCTGGAGCCGATCCCAGCTGACATCCTGCGTGAGGCGGGGTCCACCCTGGACAGGACGCCAGTCTATCACAGGACACATAGAGACGAACAGAGCCAGACAACCATTCACACCTACGGGTGATTTAGAGTCATCAATGAACCGAACACCTGCACGTCTTTGGACTGTGGGAGGAAACCGGAGAACCCGGAGAAAACCCACGCAGACACGGGGACAACATGCAAACTCCACACAGAAGGGCCCCAGCCGAGATTCAAACCAGGAACCCTCTCGCTGTGAGGCGACAGTGCAAACCACCACAGCACCGTAATACTGCTACTTTTCTCTATTTGCAGCTTCTTTTCTACACCGAACCAGGAACCAGGACCGAACCAGGAACCAGGAACCAGGAACCAGGACCGAACCAGGAACCAGGACCGAACCAGGAACCAGGACCGAACCAGGAACCAGGAACCAGGACCGAACCAGGAACCAGGACCAAACCAGGAACCAGGAACCAGGACCGAACCAGGAACCCTCTCGCATCACAGGTCTGATGCTTGGTCACCTTGTGTTCTTATCATAATCAGGACATTGCTCATATTTGCTGTGGACGTTGCTCGTTGGTACGAACAAAGGTAAAAGTAACATCTGATCATAACTCAGCCAGATTGAGGAACAGGATGCTTTACATATTTTCATATTCCGTGCCAGGACACTGCTTTTACCATCCCTGCCTGCAGTAAGTCATGGTCTCTGATGCAGAACATATATTTGCAGGCTGCATTTGTTGCTAATTGCAACTTTCCTCTGAATCTAAACGCGTTGGACGTCACACAGGCTCCATCAGCCTCGTGGGTCGCGTGAGGTTTGTGCTCTTATCACGCACATTCGCTCCTGTATTTGCAAAACAAATCGTTCTGTTTGCACTGTATTTATATTTAGCTTTAATTGCCTTAACTTCCTTAACGGCTGCCATTTAACGACCAGTGGTTTCGGTGCGTTCTCTATTTACCCGTAAGGTTTATGCTCCGTCCTGAGTGACCGTCGTCATGTGTGGTTTCTCCAGTCTCTGGTTTGAGCTTGTCTTAATATATACGTGTGTGTGTGTGTGTGTGTGTGTGTGTGTGTGTGTGTGTGTGTGTGTGTGTGCGTGCGTGTGTGTGTGTGTGTGTGTGTGTGTGTGTGTGTGTGTGTGTGTGTGTGTGTGCGTGCGTGCGTGTGTATCTGCAGCTGCTTTTTAGCCCCCTGTAATTAACTGCAAATGTTTTTTACATAACACTCTGTTTGTTGTTGCACATGATGTGGCATCCCCACCTCAGCTGCTAAACAACAACACATCCACGTGACGTTTTTTCAGGAAAAGAAAATGAAACTAAATCCATCAAAGATAGTTTTTTAGGAATTGGAGCTCTGGGAAAATTCTGACTGGTTTCCTTTCTGCAGCGTGGGGGGGGGGGGGGGGGGTTGAGATAGAGAAGATAGAGAGATAGAAGCAAAGCTCTCGATCTGCCGGTCAATCCTGGTTCCTACCCTCACCCGTGGTCATGAAAACTGGGTCAGGACCCAAAGAACCAGGTCCAGGTCCAAGCGTGTGAAATGTGTTTCCTCAGGAGGGGGTCTGGAGTCTCCCTTAGAGAGAGGGGGAGAAGTTCAGCATCCGTGAGGAACTCAGAGTAGAGCCGCTGCTCCTTTGCATTGAAAGGAGCCAGTTGAGGTGGTTCAGGATCATCTGGTAAGGATGAACCCTGGGCGCCTCCCTAGGGAGGTGTTCCAGGCACGTCCAGCTGGGAGGAGGCCTCGGGGAAGACCCAGGACCAGGTGGAGAGATTAGATCTCCACACTGGCCTGGGAACGCCTCAGGATTCCCCAGTTAGAGCTGGTTAATGTGGCCCAGGAAAGGGAAGTTTGGGGTCCCCTGCTGGAGCTGCTGCGCCCGAGACCAGACCCCGGATAAGAGGCTGAAGATGAGATGAGATGTACTTACCTACATTTTTTTTTATGTTCATGTAAAGCCTTGGAATATCTTTGTACGTGTGACGTGGGATGTTATAAATACCAGATAACATTCCTCAACTGTTACTGTTCATCTCAACCTTTCACACCAATATTACCTTGAAACTGCAGAGTCACGCTACATGACTACACCATGACTGCACGCCGGAGCTTTTGTCTTCACTTAACGCTGCAGATCAGCAGGAAGAGACAGGGTTTACAGGAAGCAGGAGGTTTCTTCCTCTATGGTGCTTTCACACCCCGGCAAACACCGTGCGCGCGTGTGTGTGTGTGTGAGTGTGTGTGTGTGTGTGTGAAATACCCTTGAGTACTGGCAGTGCAGTAAGGAAGATGATATACCGAAAATCTAATTATATCACAAACAATACACTAAAACCACTTCCATCATTCCTTTAAAATGAAAACAAGATGCATTTAAGTCTCTGGCGTTCCCCTCATTTCCTTTTTATCCTCTTTGCACAAGATAAAAAAATATATTTTAAGTCTCTGGGGGCAAAACAAATCTCAATATCAGTTAATTAAGTTATTTTTAGTGACCCCAGTTTTATACTATTCAACCACAAAATGTGATAATGAAACAACAAATACATATAAACAATAATGGAAGTTTTGGAATTTAGTAACAAGATATAAATGTTTCTTTTAAAGTTGAACAAATTGGTTAATTTGAATCAACAGTTCGTGTGATGTCTTATTAAACATGACGTTCTATTTAAAGAACGTAAAACGAAGAACGGAAGTCGACGGCAGCGGTTACGTTAAGGCAACAAAAGGTGACAGTTCAGCCCATCCTCATTCACTTTTCGTACATATACCTACGAAAGTCACGCACCGAACTTGTGTTTAATATTTATTACTGTAGAAATTACGTCTGGAGCAAAGAAAGAACTCAGGTGACGTAGTATAAGGGCGCTTATTTCCACGTAGAGACGAGGGTCAGGGTGATGGACGGGTCCCAAAACACACGACTGGTGACTGGTGTCCCAGAAGTACTGAACCAAACCCACGACCTCTTCTTCTAATCTTAACCGAGTCGTTTTGGTGCCTAAACCTAACCGACACCTTTGTTTCCTAAACGTAACTGCTGCGGTCCACTTCCGATGGCATGGCGTTAAATAAAGTGTCATATTTTGTCAGGAATGATACAAACCTGTGGAGGAGAATCCCTGATTGGTTCGGTTTAAATGCCGTGGTTTGACGTGGAGCTTCTGGGACACGAACAGCGCTTGGCCTGCAACGGTTACGTTAAGGCAACAAAAGGTGACAGTTCAGCCCGTCCTCATTCACTTTTCGTACATATACCTACGAAAGTCACGCACCGAACTTGTGTGTTATATTAATTACTGTAGAAATTACGTCTGGAGCAAAGAAAGAACTCGCTCAGCGCTTATTTCCACGTAGGGACGAGGGTCAGGGTGATGGACGGGTCCCAAAACACACGACTGGTGACTGGTGTCCTAGAAGTACTGAACCAAACCCACGACCTCTTCTTCTAGTCTTAACCGAGTCCCTTTGGTGCCTAAACGTAACCGCTGCGGTGCTCTTCCGATGGCCGTTCCATGGCGTTAAATAAAACGTCATAGTTTGTCAGAAATGTGTGGATGAGAATCCCGGATTGGTTCGGGTTAAATGCCGTGGTGTGGCGTGGAGCTTCTGGGACACGAACACGGCCTTGCTTCCTGACGACCTGTACTAACCTCTTAATTACTAAGAAGAATTACTTTATAAATCCTGCAAAGGGAAATTTTCATTTTTCACTCTGTTATTATTATTATTTAGGTTACACACACACACACACACACACACACACACACACACAAACACACACACACACACACACACACACAGGCCTGAAATACACACACACACACATGCACAAACACACACACACACACATACACACAAAGGCCAAAAATACACACACACACTCACACACAGGACCTATATACATGCAATTAATGGAGAGATGTTAGAGCGAGGGGGCTGCCAGTGACCGGCGCCCTGAGCAGTTTGGGGTTCGGTGCCTTGCTCAACAGCACCTCGGCAGTGCCCAGGCAATGAACTGGCACCTCTCCAGCCACCAGTCCACGCTCCATACATGGTCCACATGTGAGTGAGTGTGTGAGAGAGTGTGTGAGAGAGTTTATATGTTTGTGTGTGCCGGACACACACTGTTTCTTGTAACATTTCATCTCACTCGAACCGGCGACCCTCCGGTCCCCAGCAGAGCCACCTATGGACTGAGCTACTGCCGCCCAACATGGTGCCTAACCGTCACCATCTAACCTTAACCATCTCCGAGGACTTCTTCTTGGGTCCCCTGGTGTGAAAGCTGCGGGTGTAATTTTTGCAGTGATACGTGGATTACATATGAATTAAAGTGTGTTACGCGTACGTACAGTAAACGAGGACCGCCCTCATAATCACATGATGTGAACAGGAGTTTGTTAAAGTGAGGAACGTTTGTCGTGGTGGCAGCTATAAATAACAACACAGAGTGAATGACTCTAATCTAAAAAAAGAGAAGAAGAGAGTGAGGTGTTTTTTTAGGTCATACTCCAACTCCAGCCTCCAGCCTGTCATGTGTTTGCAGCCCGGCAGGAAAAACCTGTAAACTAAACGCAGGTATGCGTTTCCATCAGCTGCTCATTCCGGTGGTTACCGTAACTGGTCTTAATCGACTCCTCAAAGTGACACTTTAAACCACACTTACTTGTGGTTTGGAAGATTTGGGCGGGAATGTCGATGTCAACTTGAGTTATAATTATTCCCCACGTTGCCCAAGCTGAGTTTCCGTAATTAACCTGTTTGCAAGATTGAATGCGATCCACCTTTGTTTGCTTTGTCAACGTTCCCACTGCGCACGAAGGTTAAAGCAAACGCTGGTGGATAGAACTGATCATCTGCCTCGTACGTCATCACGGCACTGTGTCAAGCTCTAGTCATAAATCAGAAACGAACATTGGGTTTTGTTTTCAAATGTTGAAATGTTGGGAGTGAATACGGCCGCAGAACATGATCCTGGAAGTAAATGATGATCTCTATTATATCTCATAAGTGCAGACGCCCAGACCTTTGAGGAGTACCGCAGAACAACCCATGCTGTGCATTAGGGATCAGAAACTTTTGACTCTTAGAAATTTGTGGCAGAGTTTCCTTTTATGCCGATTGGATGCGAATCACTTGTGTTGTGTGAAGTGCTCAGAAACCCCCTCACTGTCAGTGACCGTAGGACAGCCGTCCGTCCCCTGAAGGGATGTTTTAAACTCAGTTTGAATGGTAAAAAATCCGTTCTGTGTGGAGATATCAATGTTTAAAGATGCCCTATTATACTTCTCAGGGTCATGTTTGTATTTTTCAAGTCAACTACAACAGGTTTGGTAAATGGACTTATAAAGCGCCTTTCTAGTCTTCTGACTGCTCAAGGCGCTTTCACACTTGTCACATTCACACAGACGATCACACTGATGGCAGTGGACATCTACAGACCATCTAATCTAACCATTCACACACCCATGCGCAGCACGAGGAGCAATTCAGGGTTCAGTGTCTTGCCCAAGGACACTTCGACATGTGGACCGACATGCTTCGATCTTTATAAAATACATTATCATATCATATTTATCATATTTTCCACTGCTGCAGCACCTCTGTGCGCCAGGCTCTGTCTGAGCGGCAACAAGGTCAAAGTTCATCTTGTGCGCTCCATTTTAAGTGAATGGAACGGCTGACGCAAAGCGTTTTCAGCGCCCATCATGTGTAGGAGCCTTTAGCTTTAACACTTTCAAAATAAACAGCAAAAAAAGCATAAAAGTGGCTGAACTCACAGCTTAGTTTGGGTCCGTGTGCAGCAGCGTGGCCGATACGGAAGTCAGGATTCTTCTACGGAGACAAATTTAAAGAGTTCGCTGATAGCAAGCGACACGCTAGCGTTCAGAGCTGAGCACAGCCAAGCAAACCATGGTTTGTGATGCTTTGGTGTTATTCAACACGACTATAAAACATTACAACTACATTCATAGGGCAGAAAAGTGTGATAGGTCCTCTTTAAAGTCAAGAACACGTCAGGACGTAGCTTTCAAGGACTACAACATTTCAATATGTTGACCCGGAGAAACCTACACTGAACATTTGACATATGGGGAAAAACACTGAGAGCGTAAAACCATTAGAAGGGTTTCTTTAATGAGTCATATTAACATAAGATCAGTCTTCTTAAGGCCTCTTTGAGGATGTGATTTGCAAATGTGTCAACACTTGATTTCATAAAAGGCTGAATAATGAGGGATCATGAAGCTGTGCGGCCGTGATCTCCTCCCTGTGTGTGGTAACATCATGACGAGTCCGATTTAAGTCACCACGCCTGAGGGATTTGAACTCCAACATTACGCCGGGAAACGGAAACGCTCTCCTCTAAACGAAACCCTCCAAGTGAGGCAGAAGTAAAACCCCCTCGTAAAGAAGAAATCCTCACCAGTTTCATTGGAGAGTTTCTCAAACCAGCACTGATGCTTGAGTGTTGAAGGGGAAACTACGGTGCTTATTCTGGGACATACTATGTTTCTGTAACCCAATGAAGACGGTAGTGGCTATAAAGACGGGAAGGGGACCACAACAGTTACGTTTTGGGACCAAAAGGCATCCGTCATCTCATCTCATCTCATCTTCAGCCTCTTATCCGGGGTCGGGTCTTGGGGGCAGACACACTTCTCGCTCATATATCAGTATAAATCATAAACATATGAAAGTAATATTACGGAAGGAACTAAAACCACAGAAGACCAAATAAGCTCCGTGTTTCACGAAACATTCAAACAGTAAATTGAAATTCATTCAAACTTTGTGCTGCTTCGGATTCAGACGACAACCTGAAGATTTTAGTTTCACTTCAGATTTAAAGCTTGAAATGAGCTGAAAATCCATAAAATTGGATCCAAAATTTAAACTACTGCGAATTAAAGATGAAAATTACACCTGACGTTTAAATTATAGCAGTTAATTTAAGAAATGATTAAAACGACTTCGCTCTTCACCACAATACTTTTGATAATCTGAGTTTTCTCATCTTCAGCCTCTTATCCGGGGTCGGGTCTCGGGGGCAGCAGCTCCAGCAGGGACCCCAAACTTCCCTTTCCCGGGCCACATTAACCAGCTCTAACTGGGGGATCCTGAGGCGTTCCCAGGCCAGTGTGGAGATCTAATCTCTCCACCTGGTCCTGGGTCTTCCCCGAGGCCTCCTCCCAGCTGGACGTGCCTGGAACACCTCCCTAGGGAGGCGCCATGATCCAAACAATTGGTTACTGCAAACAAACTGATAAAAGACGTCTGATAACAGGATGTCAGTGTTCATGTGACTTCCTGTAAAGACTGAAAGCTTCTGGAAAGTGCAGGTTTCAGTCACAGGCGAGGTGCAGCTCGTCTTAAACACGCCTGTGTAGCCTCTAATTTAGCTTTAATGGTTTAATTACTGTTCATTAAGAAAGATAAAAGACTGAGTGGGCGACTTTTACTCATTCAGAGGCTTGAAATAAGAAACTAATTCCAGTCGCGAGTGTATTTTTCATGTAAAACAAGTTTTAAAATGAGTGTTTTAGTTTTGTTGTTGTGTTATTTCAGCTCTGGCAGACGGCCACCCACGTTTACCTGAAGTCTTCAGACACCGACACTAACGAACACTCACAGAACCAGTGTTTAAATCACTCCCTCAAAGACGTTTTTATAGACTCACGTTCCTAAAATGTCACGTTTTTATCGCTTTTACTCTTTTATTTGTACTTACTTCAAACAAATTCCGTCTTCGCCGTGTTTTATTGTCTTCTGCTTTTGCTTTGTTTGTTAAAGCACTTTGCAAAATCTCTCCAGGCGCTTTATAAATAACGTTACTGTTGTGATTGTGATAGTTATGACGGTGAATGTGTGCATGACTTTATTACATGCATGCATTCACTGGAGCAGGAGTAAGAGGACGCTCCGAGCATTATGAGGAACTCGGTGTCAACCTCCCACGACTCTCACATGATCATAAAGTGCAGAGAAGTGGAGGACAATGATCTCTGACCTGTGCGGCGCACACACTCACACACACACACACACACACTCACACTGAAGTGATTTCCTTAATTTCTTCAAAAGTAGGAACTATTTAAAATGACATACAGGCCACGATGTGCGACTAAAGGTCTCCAGTGGAAAACAAAACAAACATCATCAACCTTTGACTTTTAAAGACATGTTTAAAAGGTGGTCAGCCTCACAACAAGAGGGTTCCTGGTTCGAATCCCGGCTGGGGCCTGGAGTTTGCATGTTCTCCCCGTGTCTGCGTGGGTTTTCTCCCGGTTCTCCGGTTTCCTCCCACAGTCCAAAGACGTGCAGGTGTTCGGTTCATCGCACGTCAGAAGAACAGATCGTTCTGTCTTGTTGTTATTTGAATGCACAACTTTGTCATTGAAATATTTACGCAAATATTTGCCTGAGCAAAGAGAAACGTCTGTGTTCTGTGTTCAGCTTCAATCACTATGAACGGTATCAGACAGTCACGGGTCTGTTCTTAGTTTGTCCTGAACACTGAGCAGTGTGGGGACCAGGTACGGTGGCCCCCCACAGCTGCAAGTTAAAAAAAAA
Source organism: Echiichthys vipera (assembly GCF_963691815.1). Lineage (NCBI taxonomy): Eukaryota > Metazoa > Chordata > Actinopteri > Perciformes > Trachinidae > Echiichthys > Echiichthys vipera. The sequence continues at coordinate 28,209,041 of NC_139838.1, forward strand.
ACCTCTTGGAAACACATGCACAACATTTAGAAAAGAAGCTGCAAATGGAGAAAAGTAGCAGAATGTCCCAATTGTTAACGGTGACACTTGGTGTGGTGGTTAGCACTGTCGCCTCACAGCAAGAGGGTTCCTGGTTCGGGTTCCCGGCTGGGTCCCTTCTGTGTGGAGTTTGCATGTTCTCCCCGTGTCTGCGTGGGTTTTCTCCGGGTTCTCCGGTTTCCTCCCACAGTCCAAAGACGTGCAGGTGTTCGGTTCATTGATGACTCTAAATCACCCGTAGGTGTGAATGGTTGTCTGTCTCTGTTCGTCTCTATGTGCCCTGTGATAGACTGGCGTCCTGTCCAGGGTGGACCCCGCCTCACGCCCGATGTCAGCTGGGATCGGCTCCAGCCCCCCGCGACCCCCGACAGGGACTAGCGGTTGAAGATGAATGATGAATGAAGTAGCAGGGCTTATAGTGTGTTTGTATGTGGGAAAATTAGGTGTTAAAACGATGTATTCTCTGATTGTTGCTACGCTTAGATGCGTTTATGTGAGTCTCTGAGAGAAGCCTGAATACTCAGCTCACGTGGTGTCACCCCTGCATCTTAATACGACACATTCTTCTGTCTTCGTCACACAAAAAATCCCCTTTAAGCGGATTTTCCTGGTGTTGAACAAACTTTGAAACAAACTCACTGATAAGATTTCTGGACAGCCAGAGACCTGGTGAGTGCGACACGCAAAGACGAGTCATTCATTAACTCAACTGAACGCTGTTGTTTAGATTAGATAAGATAAATCCATCAGCCGTCAGCTCCGACTTCAGCATCTTAACTAAATATTTTCGGTTTTCTTTCCTCTGTGACAGTAAACTGAACAAGATGAAGCTCCTCCCCGTAGTAAAGCGTGAGAGCGGAGTTTGTTTAAACACAGGGTTTATTCTCAGTCACCGACCGACCGACCCGTGAGAGCTAAAGAAAGTGAAAGTAAACGACCAGTCGGATACATACATGTGCTAATTCAGAGTTTGCAGCTTTATGTTTTTACACGTATACACACACACACACCTCGTAGGCTGCACACTACCAAGGGGCTGAATCTCGTCTTTGTCGTCTTTGATTACGTTTAATGTCGTAACTCTTCATCTTTACGTCGACTTTACCGAGCGTGGAGACGACCCACCGCGTTGTTTCTCCCTCGCCATGCTCTGCTAGGTGGTGTGTCGCTAAAATGACACCGTGTAGAAACAAACAAAAAAAATGTGCCCACATCAAACTGAAAGTTAGGTAGGAACCAAAAATGGATAAATACACGAGGATTAAATGAACTGACATGTAGGCAGATACACTAGACATTTGTTGACATCACCTTGGGTTTTGGGAAACACTGATCCACATTTTTCTGACATTTTATCGACAAACAACCAATTAATCCACAATGATATGCAGCGTAGTTGTGAAGCAGTGCATGTGCAAACCAACAGAAGGCATGGACCAGCTTTTATAGCCTGGGAGGTCCAGGTGGACTAGATCGAGCTGGCGACCCTCCTATCCAGGACAGCCTCCAGCCAAGTGTAAGATGAGTCCACTTATCAGAGGACATGACATGGAGCCCTAAAATCCACCGCCATAAACTATAAATCAATGTTTCAGTGTTTCACGGATAACTAATGTCTCTTTTCTAGTTTTAATATCCATCACCTTCCATGTGCTTTTCACACCTGTTACTCGTCGGCTCCTGCAGAAAAACACAAGATATTGAATTTCCAACCGAGTCAAATGCTGTACGTTGCTGCAAACCACAGACATGTTGAATCTCGACGTTTCTGAGCCTCTGTAACCTGTTCTCATTCCTGAATGTCACATACTGTGCAGAAGTGTTGTTTACTACAAGTATTATGTCGTTAAAGTTTCACTTTCACCTGCTACGAGACGTGAACCTCCCAGTTTGAGGCTTGTTAAACTACATCACCGGACTTCAGGAGCACTTGCGTGTCATTGAGATGCTGACAACATTTCATATCCATGTTTCTGTGGTTTGCAGAAACATAAAAAATAAATAAAATAAGATCTCATCTCATCTTCAGCCTCTTATCCGGGGTCGGGTCGCGGGCGCAGCAGCTTTAACAGGGGACCCCAAACTTCCCTTTCCCGGGCCACATTAACCAGCTCTAACTGGGGGATCCTGAGGCGTTCCCAGGCCAGTGTGGAGATCTAATCTCCCCACCTGGTCCTGGGTCTTCCCCGAGGCCTCCTCCCAGCTGGACGTGCCTGGAACACCTCCCTAGGGAGGCGCCCAGGGTTCATCCTTACTAGATGCCCGAACAACCTTTTGTTTCCAGCACAAAGTGAGTTTCTAATACTTATAACAAGATGTTTCTTGAGTGATTTTCTTCTATGGTGCAGAAAACCAGTTCTTATTTATCGATTTTTTACAATAAAATTGAGTTATTTCAGTACAATGGAAGTTTTTGCAGAACAACTGTGTGGCCTTGAACTGCCGTGAACCATCGTTATGTCACAGCGGGTCGAGGAAGTTGGCAAATGCCAGAGTTAACAAGAAGTGGCTTAATGTCAGTGCAGCGTGTTTTCTGTAGCTGCGTTCATGCACGAACCTCAGCCACAGGAATGTGATGTTTACTAGTCATCCAGTCGTCTGTTATGAAACCCTTCCACGTGTCAGTCTGTCACTTTAGGTGCAGGTCAGAGGGAGGCTTGTGATTCACTCATTATTAACTTTAAAGACACACAAACAAACACTAACTTCCCAAATCTTCACTGTTGTTGTGGTCAACAAGGACACAAAGGGCTTTTCCAGCCCACACTTATAACACTCATGACACTTCACTGTGACTCAGACGTTTCCATCGACACGTTGTAAATATTTACCTCCATATTTCTGCTTTTTTTGCATTATTTACAAAAATAAAACAACATCTGTCTGCTTGACATCCAGCATGTTTATATGTGTATCACACGTTACAAAAAAAGACCCCTCAGTGTGTTATACATGATGCACTTAATACATTAAAGTCCCAGTCAGAAACATTTGTTTGATCATATTCACTGACGCCGACACTCTGCTGAAAAAAAAAACAACGCGCTTCTACGTGCACCTAGAAAATGCTTGTTGTGCTAAATGACGTTAGCAGTTGCTATCTATGAGTAAGTTAGCCAGCCCACCTCCGATCTAGATCCCAAATCCTCCTCCATCCTAGAGACAAACGTGTCCCTGGTTCTGGTCTTAGTGGAGACTTTGGTGCTGTTCTGGACTCTGATGCACCCTTCACTCTGCAGTTAGTGTCCTCACTGAGCAGAGGGGGCTGCTGGGAGCCCCTTCACTCTGCAGTTAGTGTCCTCACTGAGCAGAGGGGGCTGCTGGGAGCCCCTTCACTCTGCAGTTAGTGTCCTCACTGAGCAAAGGGGGCTGCTGGGAGCCCCTTCACTCTGCAGTTAGTGTCCTCACTGAGCAAAGGGGGCTGCTGGGAGCCCCTTCACTCTGCAGATAGTGTCCTCACTGAGCAAAGGGGGCTGCTGGGAGCCCCTTCCCCGTCCCAAAGCACTCACAGGCGCCACTGACTCACTACATTTAGAGACTTTCCAGATGTTCTTAGCAAATGTATTTATAAAAAGCTACTTGCTGTCAGAACGGACACCGGGGAACCTGGGACCCAAATGCAGACACAAACACAGAGTTTAAGGGATTTAATAGTGAAATAGTATAAACAAAGTGCACGGTGCACGAGGGGAAAAGGAGTTGGGGCTTAGTGAGTTGTGTTGTGCTCTCCTGACGGTGTCCAGTGCCTGTGAATGTTCTCATTCCAGATGGGCGTCTCTCCATGTGGTAATGGCGTCCTCTGGGTAGCAAACAATTTAGTGAGGTGGAAAGTGAAGGCCACATACAGGATAGCAGGAAGCTATAGCGAAAGAGCACAGGAGCAATTACAAATGATTCAAAATGACACGGTGAAAACTGAGCACGATCATGTCGCCTTGGTTCACAGCTTTCTACCACTCTTGCCGATGAACCGAGCTGCCGATGAGTGACTCTCAGGCCGTTCCTCTTATACAGGAGAGGAGGTGATAGTGAAGATTGGATCAGCCTGGTGCAGCCTGCCTGGAATAGCCACACCACCAGCTCACATACACACACACACACACACACACACATAGAGGGGAGACAAACAGAAACAAGAGGAAAGAGGAGGGCTGCCATGATGACATGACACTAGAGAGCAGTTTAGCTCCTTATTCAGAGCATCAGGGAAAAGGGAGACATCTGTGCTGGGCCTCATTCAGTCCCATGCATGTGGCTCAGAGTCCAGTTCAGTAAACAGTCTCTGGGTCCGTCTCTGTCCTCTCACGCAGCAGCACTATTGTTGTTATGTGACACCGCGGGGTCAGTTTTCAGAGTCGAGGAATAACTCAGAATGCTTTTTTTGCGTCTGTAAATGTGTGTGTGAACTGCTCCCTCCATGAATGACTCCTGTGTTTCCTCCCTGCAGTGTATCTCGGGGTGACTAACCTGAGCGCGTACCAGGTGAGGATGACCAGCCTGTGCGGCCAGTGGCCTTCTCACCGACACGCCAGCGCCTACAGAGTCTTCGTGTGGACGGGCCCTGAATGAGCTCAAGTCGAGTAAGTCTTGAGACAGTTATGGATACATTCCTTGGTAATGCTGGTCTCACTCTCGAGGGTAACAGGTCAGATTTTGTTCCTGATTTGAGGCTCGTCTGATCCAATCTGCCAAAGTAATCCCTTACAGTGTGAAGTATTTACAGACATAATCTTAACGTCACTGACGGGATGGGTGTGTCCCCGATTACAGTAAACATGACATGAAACCCTGTGGCGTGAAAGGGACTGTGATGGATAATCAACATCATTTTTTACCTCTTCTGATGAAATGATTGTGACAATGTGACTTATTCTCGTTCTTCTCAAAACTTTATTGATCACTCTTCCAAACAAAGCACAGTGTAAATGAAAACACAAATACAATTAGAAAATCAAAATGTCTCCAACATTATTTTATTTATGTAGTTTATTTAACAGGGACAATGCATGGGCAACAGTGTATTGTTAATCATTTTGCGTGTCTTTTTTGTCATTTTTGGGTCGTTTTGTGTCTATTTTCGGTCATTTAGCATCATTTTTAGGGTTTTAAGCAACATTTTATTGACTTCTTGGCTCCATGGTGATTGGGGGATTTAATGTTTTGTAGAGTTGGACAAAATGGAATCAGGTAAATGTTAAATCAAAGAGGCCCAAGGATTGAGCCTTGAGGAACTCCTACTGTGATGCCTGTCCACTTTAAACCACTTTAGGACTGTTTCTGAGAGTCTAACCCAGTTTATTTATATATATTTATGAATGAAAAACCCAAGAGCTCCTCCTCCCTGTCCCCCTTAACAAAATAAATTAAGTTCTCATACATACACAGAATGAAAAAGTGCCACATCACGTTGAACTGCAGACATAGGAAGAGGTAGATATAGTGAAGGCCAATACGTTCTGTTCTTTAAAGGGGAACACCTGTTTCGTTTTGGTGCAGGTTATCTCTCGTTGCTGTAAGGAGGTGCAACATACAGTAGTAACTTTACAGCATTCATTTTAACCAAACGTACAGAGAGACACAAAATGTGCACATTTTATACAAATAAATTTACAGACTTCATATTGGATTTGCATTATTTTACATTCTATTACGCCTGTCAATCACCTGACATGCAATAACTTTAATTCTTTAAGTAAAAAAATGGTTACACAGGACAACAGGTAGTTTTAAGCTAGGTGAGCTAGCAGTTAAGTTTGAATTCGGTCAATTAAAGGAAGAAAAATGCACTGAAAAATGAAGGAATGTTGATCAGAAGCAGAGAGAGGAAATCATGAATGACCGGTATTCTCCTTTAACTAATGCAAAAAGTACTGAAGCCCAAACTGACAGTGCATTTAAACAGGACAGCAACTCCAGAACGACATGATATAATAAAACTTTTTTTCTTTTCTTCAAACGAGCACAGATGACCAGGGAAACGCATTGGTATCGATAACTAAACTCACTGAACATATTAACGCAACACTTCTGCTTTTGCTCCAATTTTTCTAAGACTTTATTTCCCTAAACTTCTGTTCACGTTCATTTGTTTAAATCTGTGTTAGTGAGCACTTCTCCTCTGCTGAGATCCCCTCTCCACCTGACAGGTGTGGCATATCGAGATGCTCATTAGACAGCAGGATTATTGCACAGGTGTGCCGAAGCCAACAACCGCAGACCAAGTGTAACCACAGCTCCACATCCGGTATCTTCACCTGTAAGATCGTCTGACACCAGCCACCCTGATGATGCAACAGCTGGTTTGCATCACTAAAGAATTTCGTCATCCTCACCACTTGACCCGCCTGCAGTTAGTCATCATAACAGACTTGAGCGGGCACATGCTCACCTTAGCGTCTGGCACTTTGGAGAAGTTTGGTTTTCAGTGTACTGGGCGGATGACAGATGGTCTGGCGTCATGTGGGTGAGCGGTTTGCAGATGAGTGGCCCGTGGTGGCGGAGGGGTTCTGGTATGGGCAGGTACAACCAACACAGACACTTACTGATGGCATTTTGAATGCACAGAGATAACGTAACGAGATCCTGAGGCCCACTGTTGCTCCGTTCATCCACTACCATCACCATGTTGCAGCCTGATAATGTTCCTGCCAATACCCAGCAACTCTATACCATTAAAGTCACCTGACTCCTCCACATGGATCGACTCTCATGGTCTCAGCAGATCCATCTGAACTCTGGTTTAAAGATCTTTATGAAGGGGTGAAAATCCTGGTTTCTGATTGGATAAACCATCTGTCTATCACCAACATACGGGCCAAACCAACCAATCAGATGAGTGAAGCGTGTGACGTGCTAACAGCGTGGAGGCAAAGCCCAGAAAGGAAACAACATGTGGGTAAAGGAGATTGTCCCTTTGTGTTTAACGTGAATTTACGGATCAAAGGCCCAATTTCAGGAGCCCGGTCCATATTCAACAGAAGGATCCAGAGAACAAAGAGTTAGTGAGCGGCTCGCTCCATAGCTGTGCTCACCTGTTTACACTGAACAGTCGCTTCCCGTTGCGTCACTTAAATCCGCCTCAAAACCAACTCTGATTGGTTCGGTCACTTGGCAAACTTCTCTAAATTGAAAAAAAAAAAACTGATCTGGAGCTCAGAGATCAGGGGGGTCTCACGAGGCTACCGTTAAAGAGTGAACCAACATTCAGGCCAAAATCAACAACCTGATCAACTCAATGTGAAGGAGACCTGCTGCTAATGGTGGTCACACTAGATACTGACTGGTTGTCTGCCCCCCTCCCCCCTTTATTCAAGATTAAACTGCACATCCTTGAGTCCAGCCTGTGCAACAATCACGTGTAATCAACATCTTGATAAGCCACACCTCAGTCAGGTGGATGGGGCGTCTCTGGAAGGAGAAGTGCTCACTAACACAGATTTAAAAAATTTTGAGTTTTGCATTTGTATTTAGCCCGGCGTGTTTTCTACTTCGGCCTACTCTGACATCACGATCACATCCACGCTGTTCCCCAGAGCACACAGCTCCGCCATATTTGAGTCGATCCTCTGCAGCTTGGTCTGTAGTCTCTCGCCGGCGCTGTTCGCTCCCATTTTGGTCAGTATCGCCGGCAGCTGTCGGATCTGGTTGGCCGTGGCAGAGGTGACCCACGTGTTGATCCGTAGGTGGAGATCTGAGAGGTTCAGTTCTGACGCCGCTTGTTTCTTACCGTCCTCGGACGGGAGCTTGTGCACGATCCGCCGCAGCCGCCTGACGGTCATTTTCTGGTGAACGAAGAAAGCTGGGAGGATTTCTTTGAGGTAGTCTCCTCCGTCTGCAGGAAACAAAGAAGATGATCAGAAGCTGATGAGGAATCTTAGGACACATGGGCGAGAGCAAGACGGAGCGAGAGCCTTTTGAAACGTGGAAGTCATTTACATCTGCAGAGATGAAGCTTAAACAACATCATATGCTTTTTTCCTCTCTTCCTTTATGAACACCATGACCGGACGGTGATGATCTCACCTCTTGACCTGAGCTCCTGGCAGCTCGTGCACACGCTGTCGTGCCAGGCGGAGCCCTTCAGCACCAGCTGCAGCCCCGGAGCACCGCAGCTTTTGTGTAGCGTGCAGTTGTCGTGAGCGGACACGGTGTCGGAGAAGGAGCCGTCGGGACAGCTGTGGCACACTGTGTCCTGATCGGCCGTGCCTGGAGGAGACATGTTTGTTTTAGGTAAAGGAAGAGATGGAAAAACAGCAGCGTGTGGTGCATATTACTATCCCGCGGCGCGTCCAACATTAAAAACATGGCTGCCGCAGAAGTGCGATCATAAGGAGCATCACCACACAGATCATTGTTGCTGTGTAGTAACACTGTAAATGTGTCTGGAGTGTTAGTTACAGCTGTCGGCCTGCGTGTGGCAGCAAACGTCCGTCTAAAACACGCTCCTCTCTCATTCAGTCTTTTAAACCCCCTGACTGCCGCGGTGAGGTCTGTCCTGTCTTTGGGGTTATTTGTCTTGTGATGTGTGTTTTATTTTGAAAAGTAACTCTCCTCTGGTTCCAGGTCCCCCTCCCTTCCTCTTGTGTCACTGGTCTGACGTTCCCCCCTGATCCTTGATGGTATCCACCTGTGGTTCCCCCTCCCCTCATGTGTATAAAGTCTGTGTCTTCCCCCTCATGTGTATATAGTCCGTGTCTTCCCCCCTTGTCCCGTCGCCATATTATTTTGTACTTTACGTCGAATGTTTCCGGCACTTTTCCACAGCCTTGTTCACGTCACAGAGATCTAAGTATCCTCGCTCAGGTGTTTGTATTCCCTGTTTCTGTTTCTTTAAGTTTAACTTTGTTTGATTGCTCTTGTTTTTTCCTCCTGGTCGGAGCGACTTAGTTTTGTACTCTGTTCCTTACATTGACTATTGTTTGTTTCCTCCTGTAGGGAATGATCTGGGTCCTCATCCCTGCCCAGGCCAGACACCGTTATGTGTCAGGTCACATCCGTTTGCTTCTAACGCTTTCCAGCCTCACACCTGTGCTTCTCTGAAAGCTTTTGAAATGACGAATAAAACAGGTAACTTCACAGTAGCTCAGTTGGAGCTCACAGGCTGATGTGAATAGGGGATAGTAGATGTAAAAACTTGCTGTTCTGACACGTTTAAACGCTGTGGTATGGTTCAACTTTTGAAGCTGAAAGAGGATCAGCACCATGAATAACTGCATATGACATGCAGACTCTTCTACGGTTCAATGCCCGTAGACTAGAATAACATGTGAGGAGAGTAACATGAATATAAAACAAGATATAAAAACACAAGATACCATCATTTCAAATGAGATAAGATTTCAATTCCCCCTTTAAAAAAAACCATTCAAATGGTCTGAACCAGTCTTGATGGACACTTCCAGCCCTCCCACCGGGTCTGGACTACAGATGCACCTGGATCAGGTACCAGGATCGGGTATCGGCTCAGATGTTCGGATCAATGAGGCTGATCCGGTCGTTTCTTTATGATTATGTTACTTATTTCTTTTTGCTGATGCTGCTTTTTGCTCAGTAATATTAAGTTCATTTATATCTGTGTCAATTTTTTCCTCTTTTTTTTTAACAAGGCTAAATCTTTATGTCAAGCCTGACGCCTTCACTCACATGGATCAGGTTTACGCTTCATTCATGCAACAGGAGGATCGGATCGGGATCATGTATGAGCCCATAAGCTCGGCCCAAGTATCGGTATCTGACTGGACCGTGCATCTCTAGTCTGGCCTCAGCAGCCTACCTTTGCTCAGCACCCCTTGTCCGGACGCGCACTCGCTGTGGCGGAAGCACAGGTCGTACTTCTTCTTGTAGTATCCCGGTTTGCACTCACACCGGCAGTTGCTGTCCGCGGCGCACGCCGTCTTCTCCACCTGGTTGTGGCTGCACACTCCGCACCGGAGGCACTTGGGGATGTAGTTCCACAGCTCCGTGAACGAGCCCGACGGACACGGCGCACACTCGGTCTTGAGCGCCGCCTTGCAGCGCGCGCGCATGTAGGTACCTGGGGGACATCGGTCGCACTCCAGCGAGCTGCCGGTGATGGGGTCCGTGTCCGTGAAGGTGAGGAGCGCGCCGTCAACCAGAGCGGCGCACAGTGCCAGGATGTGCACCGGGGAGAGGGACGCCGACACCTGGGAAGCACAAGAGGACACGACGAGAGTGGGAATCACGTTACAGGAGGAGCCGCGAGGATTATAACGAGATTACAAAGAGGACCAAAGAAGAAGAACATGAAGAAACACAGGAACTATAAGGAAAACACACAAGCGGAGAGGAGGACAGGCGCGCGTCGGGTCTGGAGTCACCTGGGACAGGTCAGTCTGGGATCAGAACCGTCTCCAGCGGTTTAAAAACACCCTGTTGTTGAGAACCATCACGCGTGAACGTCTCCAAAAACATCATTACGCGGTTCACTCATCCACCTCCTCTGAGACCAGCGCGTGTGAACGTCTCCAAAAACATCATTACGCGGTTCACTCATTCACCTCCTCTGAGACCAGCGCGTGTTTTCATGGGTAAAGGGTTCAGACGCGACTGCAGCGAGACGCGCCTCCAGCTGCGCGCTCTCTCCTTCTCTCCACCTCTCTCTCTCTCTCTCTCTCTCTCTCTCTCTCTCTCTCCACCTCTCTCCACCTTACCATGGTGCATGCGTTGCGTCCGTTGTTGCAGCTGCAGCGGTCCCGTCAGGAGGATGGAGCTCTCTACCTCCGCCGCTTTATTTATAACAGAGCTCTGACGCGCCTCACATCACATTCATTAGTTTAAAAACCTCCTCGAAGTGTTAAATTATTGGGAGTGCCCCGGCCTCATCATGACTTTGGCATTTTTAAGAGTCACCCTGATGAATTGCAAACCGTATTTAATGTAAATGTCAATTTCCTCGAGTTTTACGCGTCACCCGCGGGGATTCCCTCTGACATTTATCCCGACTTTAAGACTTTATGTCGGTCACGCTGGAGCAAATCTCTGCGTCCATCACATTATAGAGGAGATGGGGATTTAATTTAACATGAGAGACAACAGATACTTTATGTAATTTTAAGCAAAAATGAAGAATTAAATGAAAATAGAGCAGAGAGACCGCGGCTGTGTTCAGCATTTAACCACAATGTCTGCTGCACTCTGTCACATTTAGTTATTGTGTGATTTATTTGATGCTTTCTGCTTTATTTTGATTTGATTTATGTTTTTATGCTTATTGTCACTCTGACCCTTTCCCATCTTTGTATTGAAACTGTTCCCTGGGGATAAATGAAGCTCCGTGAATCTTGAATCTTTGGCAGAATAACCTGTAATAGAAGAAGAAGAAGGAGAATTCCTTTATTCGTCCCGCAATGTTCACTCTACAGACAGGACCTTTATACATGCAACTAGTGGAGAGATGTCAGAGCGAGGGGGCTGCCAGTGAGAGCAGTTGGGGGTTTGGTGCCTTGCTCAACAGCACCTCGGCAGTGCCCAGGAGATGAACTGGCGCCTCTCCAGCCCCCAGTCCACGCTCCATTCATGGTCCACACAGGGACTCGAACCAGTAACCCTCCGGTTCCCAGTCAAGCCACCTACGGACTGAGCTACTGCCGCCCCACGTATAATATAATACGCGAGTAGATGCCCCCTTTTTCAATTTTCAGTTAAATCAGTTTCATTTATGAGTGTCATCTCGTAACTGAAGTTATCTCAGGACACAATAGACCACTTTATGATGTATTAATGATTTACGGAGACCCCATGGATATATGTACTCCATATATAACCTGCTCATATCGACCTTTATTTATTTATACGGCGCTTTTCATAAAGAAAAGTCTCGCAGATGCCGAGTTACAGAAAAAGAGAAACATCAAATAAAACCAGGAGAAGAAAGAAGAAGCCACAGTCACGCACAGAGACACACACACACATGTATACGTTCATACACACGTTCACACACACACACACACACACACACAGACTAGCTCACACACACACACACACACACAGACAGACACACACACTCACACCTACACAAACACTAGCTGTCACTACAGAGACACGGCCGGGCAGCGACACCTGAGGTACAGAGGAGGCTAGAGGAAGCTCCCTTTGTTTACTATATAGATTTATTTTGCAGCTTTACTAAGAAGGCTAAACAAAGACCCTGCGTGTGCCCGCGGGTATCATTCAGTCTGTGTCTTCATGTACATGTGTTCTGAGTGTGTTGAGGGAGAAGAGGAGTGATTAAAGTGCACCTGAGGGGTCGTTTCATGACTCTCTCTGCATCCCAGTTCCAAAGAAGTGAAAGAAAAAGCTGCTCAGTTTTACTTCAGGACTTTTCAGAAGTTTGGGTTTTTCCTGCTGCTCAGGTTGTTTTTCATGTTGTCAAATTGTCAATTAAGCCCCTCAGGGTTCGTATGGGTGCGTGAAACCCTTGAAAATGCTTTCATTTTTATGTTGTGCTTGAAATTGTTTCCACATTTCTATCCCAACAAATTGCTAAAGAGTGGAAATACAGTTTAATCCCCTAACCTTCTGGTGTGTGGGATCACTTTCACTTGTTTATAACATAACAGCGTCTCTTTAAACATGATTTTAATGGGAGAAAAAGTGTAATTAGAATTGTTAATATCTGTGTATTCGTAGAAATATGTAATTTACCACAGTTGGTGCTGGAAAAGCTTGAAAATTGACCTTGAATGTGCTTGAATTTGACCTTCGGAAGGTGCACGAGCTCTGCCCTTCCACTGACATTAAAGCCCCTGCTGTCAGTGTCAGTGTCAGTCTTCTCCCATTAAAGTGTAAAATGGTAGTAAGTAAGTTGGAGGGGTCTCCGACATGTTTTAGATCCAGGACCCTGAGCAGGGACCCCCGACCTCACACACCTGTTTACGGTGCAGACAACACTAAGCTATTAAGATAATTATTAATGACATATTAATCATAATCATGACATAGGCGGCACGGTGGTGTGGTGGTTAGCACTGTCGCCTCACAGTGAGAGGGTTCCTGGTTCTATCCCTTCTGTGTGGAGTTTGCATGTTGTCCCCGTGTCTGCGTGGGTTTTCTCCGGGTTCTCCGGTTTCCTCCCACAGTCCAAAGACGTGCAGGTGTTCGGTTCATTGATGACTCTAAATCACCCGTAGGTGTGAATGGTTGTCTGTCTCTGTTCGTCTCTATGTGTCCTGTGATAGACTGGCGTCCTGTCCAGGGTGGACCCCGCCTCACGCCCGATGTCAGCTGGGATCGGCTCCAGCCCCCCCTGAGACCCCGACAGGGACGAGAGGTTGAAGATGGATGAATTAATTATTGACATATTCATACATTTGCACATCACGTATGTTAAACATTTATGGCGGACCCCCTGCAGTGACTCTGAGGACCCTCTAGGGGTCACAGACCTCCTGTTGAAGCTCTGTCCCAACACAGTTCATTTCATATCTCATAACAATATGTATCTCGGCTGGGAACCGTAGGGTCGCCGGTCCGAGTCCCTGTGTGGACCATGAATGGAGCGTGGACTGGTGGCTGGAGAGGTGCCAGTTCATCTCCTGGGCACTGTCGAGGTGCTGTTGAGCAAGGCACCGAACCCCCAACTGCTCGGGGCGCTGGTCCATTGGCAGCCCCCTCGCTCTGACATCTCTCCATTAAGTGTGTGTGTGTGTGTGTGTGTGTGTGTGTGTGTGTGAGTGTGTGTGTGTGTGTGTGTGTGTGTGTGTGTGTGTGTGTGTGTGTGTGTGTGTGTGTAACATGAATAATGACAGAGTGAAAAAAATGAATTTGCGGGATTAATAAAGTAATAATTCTCCTCCTCCTCCTCCTCCTCCTCCTTCTTCTTCTTCTAATTCTTCTTCTTCTTCTTCCTTCACCTCTTCTTCTTCTTCTTCTTCTTCTTCTTCTTCTTCTTCCTTCACCTCTTCTTCTTCTTCTTCCTTCTCATCTTCTTCTTCTCCTCCTCCTCCTCCTCCTCCTTCTTCTTCTTCTTCCTCTTCTTCTTCCTTCTCATCTTCTTCACCTCCTCCTCCTTCTTCTTCTTCTTCTTCTTCCTTCTCATCTTCTTCTCCTCCTCCTTCTCCTCCTCCTTCTTCTTCTTCTTCTTCTTCTTCTTCTTCCTTCACCTCTTCTTCTTCTTCTTCTTCTTCTTCTTCTTCTATGAGGAAAAAGCATCATTTGTGGTCATTTCCTAAAGAAAGTCTCCACATGGTAAATCTTATTTTTGTAATTTTATTAAGAACTTTGTTACAACATGAAAACAACAGTTTCCAGTGAACTAACGGAGAAAGACACATCTGTATTCAGCCGTCTTTAAACGACGTTCCCTCCAAATGAACTTCACATCAGATCATGAACTTCACATCACATCCAGAGGCGCGTTCATGTTCCTTTATAGGAAACGTGCTGCTGACATCTGCTGGACGACAGACGCCACTGACTTGAGTCACGTTCAGTAACGTCATTTTGTTGTAAAGGTGACACAAACCAGATGTTACCCTTTGAGTTATTATGTTGTCTGTGCTTATGTGTTCTGTATTTGTGCGTATAAAGAAAATGAACACAATACCAGGTCAGACAGTCAGCTGCAAATGTCCAAACACTAGAGATAAAGAACCAGGAAGATTTATCAGAAGGTTGTTTTTTATTGTGCGTATCTGTTGATGTGCTCTTGATGTTTTCTTTAAGGGCGCACTCCCACTGTGCCTCCGCACCGTGCCCCGTGCTTTAGGGTCCTTGTCCCCCCCTCCAGGCCCGTTTGTACTCACACTACCTGGGCCTCGGAGAATGCTTCTTGCTGCCTATACGTCATCACGCCGTAACACGTCACACGCATTGATGACATCATGGCGATGCGTGGCTTTGTTTCCAGATCTTTCCGTAGACCTCGGAGTTTTTGTGCGTCTTGTCGTGTCACTCACACACACACACACCCACATCCTCACACAGACGTGCAGTTAGAGCCACGCCGCTTCAAATGAACGGTGACGAAGCTTTGGTCATATCTGATGTAGGAGGAACATTACAGCTGCAGCCATCGAGTCATGCAGCGATACTGAAAATAAAATGACCTCATTATTGTTTCGGCAGACTTTTCTGTTTTAGGAAAAACTTCACATGCAACACCCTGCATATAAAAAACTGTATATCAAGAATCTGATCTTCAGCCTCTTATCCGGGGTCGGGTCTCGGGGGCAGCAGCTCCAGCAGGGGACCCCAAACTTCCCTTTCCCGGGCCACATTAACCAGCTCTAACTGGGGGATCCTGAGGTGTTCCCAGGCCAGTGTGGAGATCTAATCTCTCCACCTGGTCCTGGGTCTTCCCCGAGGCCTCCTCCCAGCTGGACGTGCCTGGAACACCTCCCTAGGGAGGCTCCCAGGGTTCATCCTTACTACATGATCCTGAACCACCTCAACTAGCTCCTTTCAACGCAAAGGAGCAGCGGCTCTACTCCGAGTTCCTCACGGATGGCTACATTCCCGTGGGTCGTATTAGAGTTTAGGAATAAAGAACCTATGTGGGCGCACAGGTTGTAGGATTTGTTGCATACGTTCTGCAGCTATTTAGTCACAAACCAAAGTACTGAGCAAATAAACATTTTAGCTTGATGGTTGTGCCGGAGAAAAAGTGAAGTCATCAGGATTCATCCTCTACACAAAACGAATATCTCTTCCACATCATCTCAATCCAATCATTATCAGGGTATTTTAGTGTGGACCGAAATGATCGACCAACTGACCAACACATGCCATTGCTAAGGCTACGCTAACATGGCTACAAACACCTGGATCTATGTTGGACGGTAACAGAGACTGGATGAGTTTCAGTATGAAACTTGGTGAAACCTGTGTGACAGAGGAGGAGATGGAGTTACCGTTGGCTCTGGATGAAAAATGCTTCACTCTGTTTAGATTTTTCCAGAGAAAAACAAAACACCCGGGGCCTCATTTATCAAACGAACGTACGGCAGAAAAACGTGCGTACGACCATTTCATGGCGAACGTCGGCATTTATCAATTTGGACCAATCATGTCGAGAAAGACGTCTAAAATGTGGGATCACTTTGAAAAGAACAAGGATGACCCCAAGAAGGTCACGTGCAAACTTTGTTTTCCAGTCCCTTGCGTTATTTCCCCGCGCCGTTCATGACAGCTTAATCAGCTTGCTCAAAAATACAAAATAAACAGAAGTAAACAGTTATTTAAAATCTAATCCAATACAACTTACTAACGTGACTAGATCGCTGTAACTGTATTGTTATGTATGATATTCATAAAAAATAAATGACTGGACCAGCTCGTTTGTCAATATCGGAGCCGATATCGGTGCATCTCTACATTAACCACTAACCCGTAACCACTTTCACTCTGACCTTAACCCACTTTCCCTTCCTCTGCGCCCACCTCTGTCCTCTCACAGCTCGTTCACTGGCAGCTGTTGCACTTTTACTCAGATGCCAGGTAGTTTGGAAGAAACACTCGGTGCTTTGTGGGAAGAACACTGAGCCACTGTTGGTCGACTGTCTCCACTGGGATTTCACGGTAAGACCTCAGTTCAACATGAATAAGCACTAAAGTGTTCCTCCAGTGGGAAGACCAAACCAAAGTGGGTGTATTTGGTCATCTTTAATAACACTACATCAGTGTGGGAACCAGACAAACCTGCTGAGGTAACGTTTGCTCTGTCAGACCCACCCTCATGTTCATGCACTTCCAACTGTTTATCTCATTTTGGGGCGGATTCAAAACAATCACTGACAGGAGCGTCATGGTTACAGTGCAACTTACCGGATCACACGGTCGAACCGCAGACTTTATAATAGAGAGGCTTCCATAATGTCACCCATTGGTTATGAAGCCATGGGCATTTTATTCATCTTGTTTTTTTTACCATATTTGGACAAAAACGCGGGGCTGCGGAGGAGATCTAAGCAGCGTCACGTTGCACTATAATTTCCATGATGCTGCGCTAAGTAAAAGGTTCAAGAGGGAAACGGCTGTTCTTTTTGACCGGTTGACATGAATCACCGGGCGGTCTGGTGGGTGAGCTGGGAGCTCCGGTTGCTGGGAGGAAAATCCCGGTCCTTCTGGTGAGAGAGAGAGACAACGCACTCACACTGTCCATCCGTACCGCGCCCAAACAGGTTTTACGGGTAAAGCCTAGTTCCTTTGACCAGTGTGAGTGCAACCGTACCGCGCCTAGGAGCGGCACGCTTGCCGGCAACGGCCCGTTTGGGAGAGGTGGGCTTTCGTAAAGCACGTTTGCACATGTACGAGCACGAGCGTGCGCACGTGTACGAGCACGAGGCCTACGGCGGTTCTGAGGTCATTTCCTGTGCGCCTGTTGGGACATAGAAAAAAGAAGGAGGGACCATGCGCGGACATTTCAAACAATGGCGGTGAAAGGTTCACGTTGGTGTGATGCGGAGGTGGAGTGTTTACTGCAGATTTGGTCGATGAAAAGATTCAAAAACAGTCGACAAGACGCACAAAAACTCCGAGGTCTACGGAAAGATCTGGAAACAAAGCCACGCATCGCCATGACGTCATCAATGCGTGTGACGTGTTACGGCGTGATGACGTATAGGCAGCAAGAAGCATTCTCCGAGGCCCAGGTAGTGTGAGTACAAACGGGCCTGGAGGGGGGGACAAGGACCCTAAAGCACGGGGCACGGGACGGAGGCACAGTGGGAGGGTGCCCTGAGATGGAAGGAAGGGACACACAAAGCAGGCCATAGAACCGCAGGGGGCCATCACCAGTGTGTCAGGGTTATAGGTCTGTTTTTTAAGGGGTTTCCAGTCGTTATCAGTGTAGTTTATTGTTGCTGCACACTGGTCCTAAAAGAGTCTCTAACGGTGACCGTGATGTCACAGTAAACACCTGCTGTCGTCACTGAAAAAGCTTTTACGGGCGATGGAAAAATCCAACCGGATGACTTTAATCTTTGGCCGAGTAAACACCCAACGAGTGGCGTCGAACGTGAGAATGAAATAGATCCCGTCTCTGAGTAAGAGGCAACCATCCGTCTCTGAGGGCAGTATTTATCTCAGATGTTTTTTTAACCCCGCTGCGCTGTGTCATCACGATGGCGTGCGCTCCAAATCAGTGCATCGCAGTGAGTAGCATGTGTGTGTGTGTGATGAGTAACGGCCTTATTGTAGCAGTGGTCTAGATACAAACAGAGGTTAATGAGGAGGAAATTCCTTTTACCGGCACGTTGTTGACTAAATGAATGAGCGGTGAGTGGACGGAGAGAGGACCCACATCATCACATCAGTCAGAAGATCAAAGTGGTGATGCCCGACATCAGAAATGAGAAGAAACAGCTGTGAATACGGAGGTTTAACAGACAAAACATTACAAAGACATGATAAAGGAACATGTTTTTGTGTCAGTTGCTTATTTAGAGAAGCACAAAGCGTCACAAAGATATAATTATTTCCTGATATTCATGTATTTATTTACATATTCTTAATTAAAGAGATGTGAAAACTGGAAGTGGGATGAGGATCAGCATCTCTAAATCTGAGGCCGTGGCTCTCAGCAGGAAACCGGTGGACTGTTACTCCAGGTCTGGAATGAGTCCTGACCCCAAGTGAAGGAGTTCAAGTCCCTCGGGATCTTGTTCACGAGTGAGGGGACGATGGAGCGTGAGTTTGGCCGGAGAATCGGAGCAGCGGGGGCGGTGCTGCAGTCGCTCTACCGCACCGTTGTGACCAAAAGAGAGCTGAGGAAGACAAAGCTCTGGATCTACCGCTCAGTCCTGGTTCCTACCCTCACCTGTGGTCATGAAAGCTGGGTCAGGACCCAAAGAACCAGGTCCAGGTCAGGACCCAAAGAACCAGGTCCAGGTCCAAGCGTGTGAAATGTGTTTCCTCAGGAGGGGGTCTGGAGTCTCCCTTAGAGAGAGGGAGAGAAGTTCAGCATCCGTGAGGAACTCGGAGTAGAGCCGCTGCTCCTTTGTGTTGAAAGGAGCCAGTTGAGGTGGTTCAGGATCATCTGGTAAGGATGAACCCTGGGCGCCTCCCTAGGGAGGTGTTCCAGGCACGTCCAGCTGGGAGGAGGCCTCGGGGAAGACCCAGGACCAGGTGGAGAGATTAGATCTCCACACTGGCCTGGGAACGCCTCAGGATCCCCCAGTTAGAGCTGGTTAATGTGGCCCGGGAAAGGGAAGTTTGGGGTCCCCTGCTGGAGCTGCTGCCCCCGAGACCCGACCCCGGATAAGAGGCTGAAGATGAGATGAGAGTTTATAAATTGGGTAATATTTAGGGACATAGATTGAAATAAACAAATGTACACAATGAGATAACAAATAAATAAAGTCATTTATTAATATTATTTGCCCATTTAAACTTGCCAATAACGTTACATACATCAGTAACAGTAATTAAAGTGATAATATCGAGTATGCACCATTAAAACAATGGAAGCAGGGATTGTTCATAATGAGGACTTTTGCTTAAAGGACATTTTGCCAATAAAACGTTTACTTTTACTGAAGACTTGAACTTGCAGAGGAGCGTCTCCACGTCGTGTTTTTATAACTTTCACCGAAGCGAAAGCTCTGAAGACTTAATCACTGTTTTTACAGCTTTCCCTGCTTGTTTTTTAAAGGCGGTGAAAACCAAACCACAGCAGGGATCACTCACTGAGGATCCAGCAGACTTCCGGTTTTGCTTTTACTCGTGGTCTCACTGACACACACACACACACACACACACATCCTCACACAGACGTGCAGTTAGAGCCACGCCGCTTCAAATGAACGGTGACGAAGCTTTGGTCATATCTGATGTAGGAGGAACATTACAGCTGCAGCCATCGAGTCATGCA
Organism: Echiichthys vipera; assembly: GCF_963691815.1. NCBI lineage: Eukaryota > Metazoa > Chordata > Actinopteri > Perciformes > Trachinidae > Echiichthys > Echiichthys vipera. Next base: position 28,228,908 of record NC_139838.1, read on the forward strand.
GCGATACTGAAAATAAAATTACCTCATTATTGTTGATTACCTCATTTTTAGGAAAAACTTCACATGCAACACCCTGCATATAAAAAACTGTATAACCAGAATCTCATCTCTCATCTCATCTCATCTTCAGCCTCTTATCCGGGGTCGGTTCTCAGGTGCAGCAGCTCCAGCAGGGGACCCCAAACTTCCCTTTCCCGGGCCACATTAACCAGCTCTAACTGGGGGATCCTGAGGCGTTCCCAGGCCAGTGTGGAGATCTAATCTCTCCACCTGGTCCTGGGTCTTCCCCGAGGCCTCCTCCCAGCTGGACGTGCCTGGAACACCTCCCTAGGGAGGCGCCCAGGGTTCATCCAGACCAGATGATCCTGAACCACCTCAACTGGCTCCTTTCAACACAAAGGAGCAGCGGCTCTACTCCGAGTTCCTCACGGATGGCTACATTCCCGTGGGTCGTATTAGAGTTTAGGAATAAAGAACCTATGTGGGCGCACATGTTGGAGGATCAGTCATCAGGATTCATCCTCTACACAAAACGAATATCTCTTCCACATTTCATCTCAATCCAATCATTATCAGGATATTTTAGTGTGGACCGAAATGATCGACCAACTGACCAACACATGCCATTGCTAAGGCTACGCTAACATGGCTACAAACACCTGGATCTATGTTGGACGGTAACAGAGACTGGATGAGTTTCAGTCTGAAACTTGGCGAAACCTGTGTGACAGAGGAGGAGATGGAGTTACCGTTGGCTCTGGATGAAAAATGCTTCACTTTGTTTAGATTTTTCCAGAGAAAAACAAAACACCTGGTGTGCTCAGACTCTCCTCATTTCCCTGTACACCTTCGTGCATCAGTTCGTTTCCTACATTGACGTAGTTTTGCATGATACATGCTTGGCCAGTTCACCCCTCAGGCTGCACACACTGTGAATCTTGTGTTAGACATCTGGCTTGTGTCTGGTGTCCAGTAAACGTCCATCTTTGATCTTCCTGTACCCTGCGTGCACTAAAATACAAAGAACACTTGTGCTTTTTCTTATTATGACTAGACAGGATGGATGAGAAAGGCCTCTGGGCTCGTGCAACCTTTGGCCGTTCCCTTGGAAACAGAAAACACAGATGTGTCCCGCGTGTAGGTCTTCTAAGGAACCGTCCGCGGCCCTTAACTGGAAATCTGTATATTGATCTGTGGCTGCGGTTGATCCAATGGGCCTGTTAAAGCAAATGGTTGCTATGGGAAGCCCATTAGTGCACGATATTTATAGTAGCTACCTGGCGCCTTTCAGCTTTTGCAGCTCTTTTTATTGCTGCTTCACATCTGTCTCTCTCCATCAGTCACAGAAATAGATACGCATCAGACAAATGCAAATACAGTATGCAGCCAAAACCACTAACGCACAAACCATAACTGCATGATACACAGCACTGGAGAACTTGTACTGTGATGCAGGTACAGACCATCAATGCATCAAAAACAAGACGTGCACACTTCATGCATGGAAAAGAAGGTTAAAGTACAATGGATTGTTGTTCTTTTTTTTTAAACGGTTTCAAATTATTTAAAGGTTTGAAGCAATTAAACAGTTTTGCTTATGGTCATACGATGTTAACTGCATGCTCTCGGGAGAAATATACTGTTTTGTAGACTCTGAACCAGGTCGTCCTTATTTACTGTTTGTATATAACTAAGAACAGTGGTCAGGACCCAAAGAACCAGGTCGCGGGTACAAGCGGCCTAAATGTGTTTCCTCAGGAGGGGGTCTGGAGTCTCCCTTAGAGAGAGGGTGAGAAGTTCAGCATGTGTGAGGAACTCGGAGTAGAGCCGCTGCTCCTTTGTGTTGAAAGGAGCCAGTTGAGGTGGTTCAGGATCATCTGGTAAGGATGAACCCTGGGCGCCTCCCTAGGGAGGTGTTCCAGGCACGTCCAGCTGGGAGGAGGCCTCGGGGAAGACCCAGGACCAGGTGGAGAGATTAGATCTCCACACTGGCCTGGGAACGCCTCGGGATCCCCCAGTTAGAGCTGGTTAATTTGGCCTGAGAAAGGGAAGTTTGGGGTCCCCTGCTGGAGCTGCTGCCCTCGAGACCCGACCCCGGATAAGAGGCTGAAGATGAGATGAGATAAGAACAGTGGCGGCTGCTGTTCTTTCAAGGAAGGGAAGCTCATTTTTCCGGCCTACATCATGAATGTGTTTGTTTATTTATATGTAAATTCTTCCCTTTGTTCGTTTTCAAGAAAATGATCTGGAGGATGTTTATTCTTCAAGATCGCTGATTCGCTCATTTAGCTGTCAATCAAAAAAGGATTTCGCCTGAGACAGCTCATCCAATCATCACGCAGAAGCCGAGCGTCCGGGCCAGCCCACTGCCCCATAGACCCCCAGAGACGCTGAGTGTCCGATGGGCGGGACAAAGCCCAGCATTCATCCAATGAGTGTCTAGTTTGGCTGCAGTGGAACAACCTACTCTACACTTCCCCACTGAAGTCAGGAGAAGCTGAGCGTCCGACTGTGTGAAGCGCTGTGGGGATGAAGGAGAAGGAAGTTGCTCCGGTTTCCTGTGATAAGGAGCTGATTCTGAACAAAAGATGAAGCTTTCTAGCGCTTATTTCACCAATGAAATGTACACACAACAGCACAGTGACATTTTAGGGGAAGCTTCCCTTCCAGTCTTAGAGAAAACGCCACTGCCTCAGGAAAGTTTTGCACTCTGTTGCTTGTATATTCCATCTTCTTGTTACTGTAGGAGTTATGTACGGAGCAAAGGAGGAACTCAGGTGACGTAGCATCAGAACGCCAGTATGAACAAACAAATACTGCAGACTGCGACTTTAACCGTCACCTTTTGTCGTCTAAACTTAGCCGCCAGTTGCTTGTTAAACAGAACGTTATATATGGTGTGTATGGTTCGATATATGAATTTTTGTGCAGAACTTGATGATACGTTGTCCGGACTATGAACTCAAGGTTTGTTTATGCTCCGTTACTTTGTCCTGCCAGTCTTTGTAGCCAGGACAAAGACTGGCAACAGCTTCAAAGTAGATGGAATCAAATGGTCAGATGGAGTTTGTTGAGCTTGGCCGAGTTCTCGTGGTGGAGCTGGACTTGAGAAGAGGCAGGCAGGGATAACAGGCAGCATATGGACCCGGGAACAGGTGAACACAAGGCTCGGCAGCATCCATACAAACGCAAGAACTTCTGAGCGTGTGACGACGTTGATGAACTGGCAAAGACCGGAGTGTAGAGTCGAGGCAGTTGAAGCTTGATGAGTAGATGAGTTGCAGGTGTGCAGAGCACCATGCCCAGACAACACACACACACACACACACACACACACACACACACACACACACACAGAAACAGAGACAAAGACAATCAGCGGACTAACGAGAAACAGAAGGCCGGGAAAACAGCTGAAAAAATGAGGACCATTTCACAAAAGGACACGGGGTCACCTTGAACTAAGGCTGCGTTTACACGTGAACGACTATTTTCATAAACAGACATTTCGCCGTCTCCTTTTTTCAAAAATAACATCGTGCACACCTGTCTGTTTTCAGTGTGCACATGGCATGAAGAGCGTGCTAACCTGTAGGTGTCAGTGTATGGAGGAGCTCAATGGTCCATGATCACCACTGGAAACACAGGTCGCACCTGTGACGCAGGCGCAAGTTCTGGAGCAGACTGTGTCGTTGGCTGCAGGAATCTCAGCTTTTCTAAAATGTGCAGCCGGAGTTTTTCAAAATCTCCACTTTGGCGGGAGTTTTTAGAAAGAATCGTTTTTAGAAAGAATCGTTTTCAGAGCGTGTATTTCTGAATATTTTTATTGTAAAATAGATGAAATAATAATGATTATATCGTCTAAATGATCAACTTGACCCAAAGGAACACCGATTAAGTTTGTGTTCACGACAATGCAAAAATATAATCATGTCTATTTTAGGTTTTCCCAGTTGTTAAATTAGGAAAATTCATTAAATATAAAGCAAAACCAAATTGTGTTAAGCATGAAGTTAGAGATGTTCAACATTGAATGGGGTCTAATTGACCCTGAGGAGAACAGGAGGGTTAAGAAAATGTCTTTGCAACTATGTGCAACCGTGGTGACTGCACGGGAGCTGGGAGGGACAGCTGAGTGAGGTTCAGCCCTTCTTTGTTTAAGAGGATCCCTCATCAGCACGGAGCATGTCAAAGGCAGGATTAAGGACTTTTTAAATACAGTCTGCACACGTTCTGTCTCCGAGCACTGATCTGCTTTTTATTTTCAATGCTGTTGATGTTGATTTATCACGTTTAGTTGTGTGTTGTTTTGGTTTTAAATGTGAAACTTGTGCGTTTATGCCTCAGTCTCAGCCTGGACTTCATTGGAAAATAGATTTTAAATCTCAAAGGGATTAACACGAGCGTCTGCAGCTGCTCTGCTCATCTCTCCGACCTGACCCCAGTTACGTCAGTCACAGCTCTTTAAACGGTTTTATTTACATTCTGAGTTCTTAATACAACACAAACACATTTTTAATGTGTGCAAATTGAGTGAAGTTAAAGGTGAAGTGTATAGAAGCGCGCGTGTGGCTGCAGGTTTTCAGCCCAACCACGCAAAAACACACCTGACTCGACTTACTCAATCACCTGAACTGCCTTCACGCGGTTGATTTGTTGAACCAGGTGTGTTTTTGATTGGTTGGAATGAAAACCTGCAGCCACAGCGACTCTTTACTGGATCACTTTGACACCCCTGCTCTACATCCTTAAATTATCTGTTTTCCATAGTTTCACCATGAGATTCCAACTGTGCCGGCAGATGTTTGACACATTCAAAGAGTTTGACACATTAAAAAAAAGCCTCTGGGTCTGAGTCTGCAAACGTGCTCAGAGCTGAGGAGACCTGCAGCCCGTTAACACGAGTGTCTGCAGCTGCTCTGCTCATCTCTCCAACCTGACCCCAGTTACGTCAGTCACAGCTCTTTAAACTGCAGCTTTGCTCTAAAGCACGCTCACAAAAAAGGAAACTACGCGCACACAGTTCTGAAAACCCAACTGGATCACACTTCAGCACAGGTTACATCATTAATGCACTTTGGTGTCATCGACCTGTTATACATTTAAACATGTAACGTGACCTCGTGAAGCCAAAACATATATAAGGGTATTTTGATGGTAGTGCTTTAAGTCCGTCCAACCGAACGGGGGTGTGTGTGTGCGTGTGTGTGTGTGTGTGTGTGTTGGAAAGAATCACCTTTGAGAATAGAGAAGATGGTTTTGAACATTGTGTCATTTTTTTTCCAATTTTTCCAGTTTTGATAAAGTTTGTTTAAGGTTTTGAGAAAAGAAGGTAAAGGCCGTGTTCAGACAAAGACGATGTAGAAAGGAAACGCAAAAGTGGCGTTTCGTTCTCGCTTTTTATTCTGCGTGTAGACGAGCGTCTTTGGGGGAAATCTGCGTGCACACGGGGACGCACAAGTGTGAAATCGGATGTAGTGTGCACGTTGGGTGTGTAGGTGGAGCTGTGAAGCGCCGCCACACAACAGCACCCAGAGCTGGTGCATGCTGGGAAACGTCCTTCTCCTTCTCTCCCTAACAGCGGAGAAGTAGGACGCCGTACAGTGTGACGGGGATCTGCAGCACGGTCTGCAGCCTCCCACCTCCTCGGCTCCACCCAGGACACTTGAACGTCCCACTGATGGAAACAGTCCCACATGTTTGTTGTTGTTTACCTGAACTCTGCACACGGATGTTACGGAAACACGCACGCCACGTGAGCCAGCGTGAGCAGGTCAGAGCTCACTTTAGTGTTTTTACCTTTACACGCAAACACAACGCCGGAGCAGATCAGAGCTCACATTAGTGTTTTTACCTTTACACGCAAACACGACGCCGGAGCAGATCAGAGCTCACTTTAGTGTTTTTACCTTTACACGCAAACACAACGCTGGAGCAGATCAGAGCTCACTTTAGTGTTTTTACCTTTACACGCAAACACGACGCCGGAGCAGATCAGAGCTCACTTTAGTGTTTTTACCTTTACACGCAAACACAACGCTGGAGCAGATCAGAGCTCACTTTAGTGTTTCTACCTTTACACGCAAACACGACGCCGGAGCAGATCAGAGCTCACTTTAGTGTTTTTACCTTTAGACGCAAACACGACGCCGGAGCAGATCAGAGCTCACTTTAGTGTTTTTACCTTTACACGCAAACGCAACGCCGGAGCAGATCAGAGCTCACTTTAGTGTTTTTACCTTTACACGCAAACACAACGCTGGAGCGGATCAGGGCACACTTTAGTGTTTTTACCTTTACATGCAAACACAACGCTGGAGCGGATCAGAGCTCACTTTAGTGTTTTTACCTTTACACGCAAACACAACGCTGGAGCAGATCAGAGCTCACTTTAGTGTTTTTACCTTTACACGCAAACACAACGCTGGAGCAGATCAGAGCTCACTTTAGTGTTTCTACCTTTACACGCAAACACAACGCTGGAGCAGATCAGAGCTCACTTTAGTGTTTTTACCTTTACACGCAAACACAACGCTGGAGCGGATCAGAGCTCACTTTAGTGTTTTTACCTTTACACGCAAACACAACGCTGGAGCAGATCAGAGCTCACTTTAGTGTTTCTACCTTTACACGCAAACACAACGCCGGAGCAGATCAGAGCTCACTTTAGTGTTTTTACCTTTACACGCAAACACAACGCTGGAGCAGATCAGAGCTCACTTTAGTGTTTCTACCTTTACACGCAAACACAACGCTGGAGCCTTTTTAACGTTTACACTCCAAAAACACCATCGGCGTCTAAACGAAGGCACATCTGCTTAAATATTTTGTCGTTTTCACCCGGGAGTGTCGTCGTGTACACAGGGCCTTAGTTTCAATAAACGTGTGTAAACATCTGGAAGCCTGACGCGCACAGTTTGGATGCAACATGTCATTCAACCCCAGAAAAACACAACAACAACAAACAAACAAACAGTGTGATCATCAGTGTCTGTGTTTAAAGTCCCGTAGATCAACGGGTCCTGAAGCCCAGCAGGGTCAATAGAGACTTGAAACCCCTTAAATGCAGATTACAAAAAGATCAATAGGATAAAAATCACGATAGCAGGTAAACAATAAGAAGACACAACACAAACGTAAATAAATAAAAATGTCACGACAATTTAAGACTCTTCACTTTCACAGGTGATGAATTTGAATCTTGTTGTGGAAAAAGGAGCTTCAGTGTTTCCTGTGAATGGCCGCTGTGGGGCGGGTCTTCATCCTCAGCAGCTCTGGGATTGGCCGATCGCTGCCCTGGTAAAAGTCCAATCCCGTGATCCACTCGACGTCTCTGACCCGCGACTGATGGAACCACATGAGATCTTCGACCCAGTGAGACTCGGTTTGTGTACTCTGTCGATGCAAAGACAAAAAGAGACAAGTTTGGACCCAGGGTCGAGTCATTGGTTTGTGAAGATGTGTCTCCGGGCTACGTTTCTGCGTCCTGTCTTCAAAAACGCAGACGCTGGGGTCTACTAGGGTGGCCGGGAAGTTGCGGAAGACGCAGCAAAAGGAGCGGGGTTTGCGAGCAAGTAAGAAGAAGAGCTGCGAGGAAGAAGAGGGTCCGAGGTCTTTGTACAACTGTTAACTGTTGCTGTAAAATTCGGGGAACTCAGATACATTCATACATACATTTAGTCGTTTACTGGGTTGAGCTTTAATGTGATGAACCAGCGTTAATGAGGAGGCGGAGGCTGCACTGTTGACGGCAAAAGTATCGATACTTCTGCAAGTTAGTATCTAATCCCATACAAATTTGTAGTATCGATTATTTTCCAAGTATCTATTTTTTTTGACAACCCTGATACTGTGAGTGACCCCCTGATCTTGAACAAACATCTGCTTCTTCTTCTTTAGAAGTATAAAAATATTGGGAGTTTCAGCTTTCAGCCATTTTCTGCACAGGAAATATAGTTTCAATACGTGAATTTAAGTAGGTGTAGTGTGGTTTTAGTGTCTTTTAGTTTCATTCATTCATTCATCCTCTTGTCCCTGTCGGGGTCGCGGGGGGCTGGAGCCGATCCCAGCTGACATCGGGCGTGAGGCGGGGTCCACCCTGGACAGGACGCCAGTCTATCACAGGACACATAGAGACGAACAGAGACAGACAACCATTCACACCTACGGGTGATTTAGAGTCATCAATGAACCGAACACCTGCACGTCTTTGGACTGTGGGAGGAAACCGGAGAACCCGGAGAAAACCCACGCAGACACATCCACCACACCACCGTGCCGTCTTTCAGATAACTCTCTTAACACATTCATGAACGGTCCTACCTCTACATTCACCTTCAAGACCTTTTTTTTTAGCATCACAGAATTTAGAAATCTACGTTTTGTGGTGACATGAAAACGTCACGTCAACCCTGTTTGATATAAAGGCTGGTTCAGTGGTAGACTTACACAACGGTTCTCTGACGTCCTCATCGGTTTCATTACTTTAAAGGGACTTTCTCAAGGGTCTGTTACTAAGGGAACACACACACACCAGAAGAAAAAGCTGCTTTGTTCAGGAGCAGGGAGCGTGAAAGGCACCAGCAGGGAGGCAGTTTCAGGTGAAGTCATAAAGAGAGTTTGACTCGATCTGTCTGGCTGGAGGATTGTCAGAGGTTCAGTGAAGTGTCACATTGAGGGTTCTTACTTTGCAGCTTTCTGAATTGTCCGGTCTGTGTGGCAGCAGGAAAGACACGGTCTGCAGCTCGCCGGCGCAGGTGGTCACCGGTTTGGCAGAGTCCCTGCAGCTGGTCAACATCGCAAAGTAGTGCGTGGGGAAGGAGATGTTTGTGCCGGAGACAAATCTGGAGTCAAACGAAAAACACATTCAGTGAAGTTAGACGTTCAAGTCATTCGCGGTAGTTGAACATCTGATTCTCATCTCATTTTCAACCGCGGGGGATCCCAAACTTCCCTTTCCCGGGCCACATTAACCAGCTCTAACTGGGGGATCCTGAGGCGTTCCCAGGCCAGTGTGGAGATCTAATCTCTCCACCTGGTCCTGGGTCTTCCCCGAGGCCTCCTCCCAGCTGGACGTGCCTGGAACACCTCCCTAGGGAGGCGCCCAGGGTTCATCCTTACTAGATGGATCTGATGTTGTTCTGCTTCATTCTGCTGTTATAGGCCGAGTCTGCCGGGGATAATCCTGCTCCTGATCCTCTGAGCTTCTCTCCTCTCTGTCTGTATCATTCATGTCTCATCAGCGCATGTTACTAATTCAACTTCTTACGCGTTGTTTTTACGCTCTGTCGTCTCTCAGGTCTCTGCTGATGGTGGTGGTGCCTGCTGCTTATTACTATAGATATTATTATAGTTACTGTTACTTTTGTGGTTGGTTGCATATCCTGGACTGTCTCTCTCTCTGTCCATCTCTCCGTCTCTTCTCTCTCTCTCTCCTTCTCTTCCTCTCTCCGGTGCAGACAGATGTGCGTCCTCCACAGAGCTGGGTCTGTCTGACGTTCCTGTCTGTTATAGTGAAGGTTTTCGTCTCCACCGTACTCTACGGGGGAATTGTTGGGTCTCTGTAAATCATAAATAAGTCACAGAGTGTGGTCTTTACCTACTCTGTAAAGTGTCCTGAGATCACTTTTGTTATGATTTGGCACTATAAATAAAATTGAATTGACTGTGAAACCACAGACGTCACCGCCTCGTCACTTCTGGGTGTCAGGCTTCTAAGAATTTTGAAGGAATCCAAGCATGCCACTGATTAATGAAAGCTGTGTGCACCGCGGGCAGATGGGAGACAAATGAAAGGCAAAACCAATATAAAGTGGATTAAGAAAACATTGCTCATCACACGCCTCCAGGACACAAGCGTCCCGTTGTGTTCCAGGGAAATCTGGTCCAATAAAGAATGAGAGGAACACAACGGACCAGTGGATGCAGTCAAAACTCCACAGTGGTGCAGAAATCCAAGCTGTTAGAAGTTTAAATGATACTTACTGCTGGATCTGCTCTGGAGTGTCGAATCGGCCGTCGTGGTTGTAGTCGAAGGCGGGACCCGTCACCACGTTAACGGCGTTGTAAACAGATGCATATTTCTTTAAAAGGGTGTTGTGAAAATAGTCCCAGATCTCTAAAAGAGGAGAGAAGATTAAATCGAAAACTTGAGGTTGTGCAGTACAGCTCCAAGGTTCAAGGTCCAAGAGAAACGGAAGGATTGATTCAATAAAAGCCAGATAAACGAGGGTCATCGTGGTTTTCTGAGACAAAACAACTGCTGATGCCTCATGTCAGAGTCTCTAAGGGCGCCCTCCCACTGTTCCTCCGTCCCGTGCCCCGTGCTTTAGGGTCCTTGTCCCCCCCTCCAGGCCCGTTTGTACTCACACTACCTTGGCCTCGGAGAATGCTTCTTGCTGCCTATACGTCATCACGCCGTAACACGTCACACGCATTGATGACGTCATGGCGATGCATGGCTTTGTTTCCAGATCTTTCCGTAGACCTCGGAGTTTTTGTGCGTCTTGTCGACTGTTTTTGAATCTTTTCATCGACCAAATCTGCAGTAAACACTCCACCTCCGCATCACACCAACGTGAACCTTTCGCCGCCATTGTGTTAAATGTCCGCGCATGGTCCCTCCTTCTTTTTTCTATGTCCCAACAGGCGCACAGGAAATGACCTCAGAACCGCCGTAGGCCTCGTGCTCGTACGCGTGCGCACGCTCGTGCTCGTACATGTGCAAACGTGCTTTACTAAAGCCCACCTCTCCCAAACGGGCCGTGGACGGCAAGCGGGCCGCAGCTAGGCGCGGTACGGTTGCACTCACACTAGTCAAAGGAACCAGACTTTAGCCGTGAAACCTGTTTGGGCACGGGACGGAGGCACAGTGTGAGTGCGACCTAAGTGTCCTCAGATATTCGTCAGCAGTCTGGTCTTTAATGGACGTCATCATCATTTCTCTTCCGCCGTCATATTAACCAGTTACTTACTCTTAAACTCGGGGTACATTGGCACCACGTTACTCATGAGCAGGGCGTCGTACTGCTGGTCCGCTGTTGCGTTGAGATCTGCGGAAAAATCAAAACACAACAACAACAACGATTTTTAGATGTGGAAATGTGGTGAGAGGAAGAACGTGTAAAGACAGTCATTGCAATTTATCATTATTAACGAGGGGGTCACTTCAAACGACTTTTGGTTCTGTATTTTTTATCATATCGTTAATAAACTTAAATGTTGATGTGTCACCAATAATGTGCTCCTATTTAACTTGACTTCAATCAAACTTCCCTTTAAGAAAGATTCTTTTTTGTGGGCTCTTTCATGCCTTTATTTTGATAGGACAGCTGGAGGTTGACAGGAAATGGGAAAGAGGGGCTACATGCAACACAGGGCGACTGGTCAGAGTCGAACCCGGGCCATTGCGCTAATGACTTTTGGCCTCTGTACACGGGGCGCCTGCTCTAAACACTGAGGGCGCCCTCCCACTGTGCGTTCGTCCCGTGCCCCGTGCTTTAGGGTCCTTGTCCCCCCCTCCAGGTCTGTTTGTACTCACACTACCTGGGCCTCGGAGAATGCTTCTTGCTGCCTATACGTCATCACGCGTCCCAACAGGCGCACAGGAAATGACCTCAGAACCGCCGTAGGCCTCGTGCTCGTACACGTGTGCACGCTCGTGCTCATACATGTGCAAACGTGCTCCTGAGACCCTGTATGCCCCAACAATCCAACTTTTTGGTAATTATATAATCCCCCTTTTTCTGAAAATACACTTTCCATGGGTGTAAAAAAGACTCTTTCAGGTCTGTTTTAACCTTTGTGACTAATTAGGGAAACTGCCTCAGTCCTGTAGAAACCAGCATTTCACCTCCAGCAACACTGTGACAGTAATGAGTGTGAAATGAGGAAGTAATACAATGGAAGCAGTTATGTTCAGTCAAGCTTCGTTAGCGTTTCAATGAAAGCGTCACAACTCTTGCCAACTCATTCCTTCTCATTCTCGGTTTTCTCTGCTACAGACCGACTCCTCCGTCTCATCCGTTCCCCTCCTCCCGGTGCCTCATCTGCCTTCCAGGACACTCTACACGCTGTGTTCCCCCGCCTCTACCGCTTCGTGCTTGTCTCCCAGCAGCCCTGTCTTCTCCTGATAATCACATTCACTCATCTCCTTTCTGTTGCATTTCAAGGGGAAAATATTTTCTACCAGATGCTGTTTTTGAGTCCACGTAGGGAGGAGGTCAGGTCCACGTAGGCAGGAGGTCAGGTCCACGTAGGGAGGAGGTCAGGTCCACGTAGGGAGGAGGTCAGGTCCACGTAGGGAGGAGGTCAGGTCCACGTAGGGAGGAGGTCAGGTCCACGTAGGCAGGAGGTCAGGTCCACGTAGGGAGGAGGTCAGGTCCATGTAGGGAGGAGGTCAGGTCCACGTAGGGAGGAGGTCAGGTCCACGTAGGGGGGAGGTCAGGTCCATGTATGGAGGAGGTCAGGTCCATGTAGGGAGGAGGTCAGGTCCACGTAGGGAGGAGGTCAGGTCCACGTAGGGAGGAGGTCAGGTCCACGTAGGGAGGAGGTCAGGTCCACGTAGGGAGGAGGTCAGGTCCACTTAGGGAGGAGGTCAGGTCCACGTAGGGAGGAGGTCAGGTCCACGTAGGGAGGAGGTCAGGTCCATGTAGGGAGGAGGTCAGGTCCATGTAGGGAGGAGGTCAGGTCCACGTAGGCAGGAGGTCAGGTCCACGTAGGGAGGAGGTCAGGTCCACGTAGGGGGGAGGTCAGGTCCATGTATGGAGGAGGTCAGGTCCATGTAGGGAGGAGGTCAGGTCCACGTAGGGAGGAGGTCAGGTCCACGTAGGGAGGAGGTCAGGTCCACGTAGGGAGGAGGTCAGGTCCACGTAGGGAGGAGGTCAGGTCCACTTAGGGAGGAGGTCAGGTCCACGTAGGGAGGAGGTCAGGTCCACGTAGGGAGGAGGTCAGGTCCACGTAGGGAGGAGGTCAGGTCCACGTAGGGAGGAGGTCAGGTCCACGTAGGGGGGAGGTCAGGTCCACGTAGGGAGGAGGTCAGGGCGGATGGATGGAAAAGTCAGCGTTGACTTTTGACTTAATCTGCGTATGTAACTTTATTTTATGTGACTTTGTTCGACCACGTGTAAAACTTCAACTGTGTCACAACGTGCGCTCGGTGTCGTTGATGCAGACGTGATGAAACAAACGTAGTCCGAATCCTGAATTTGAGTCATGCATCTGTCACCTCAGCCGTTACAGAAAGGGATTGTTTCTGTCTTCAGTCAGGCAGAATTTTATTTACTGAATTTGGCCTAAACCACAACTTATCACGTCAGCATTTCCCCGATGTCTTACCTTACAAACAGCAGTTATGGTTAAAGATGGCGACAGAAACTTTGTCTCCTTCCCGAAGTCACTGCAGACTTTTTTCTGTTTCCAACCAAGACGGAGATCTTTCCCTAATCTTAGCAAAGTATAGTAGAGTGTCTAAACACATCAATATAAACGCTAGAAGAGGACAATTGTTAGAAGCTTATAGTGTTTTACAAACTCTGATATTCTTCTTCAGTGTCAGCATTTATGTGACTCTGCATTACACATCCTTAAAACCATGTGTAATGGTTTAACCCTCCTGTTGTCCTGGGGTCAAAATGACGCCACTGTGTTAAAAACCAAACAAAAATCCCCTAAACGATATTTTTTTAACCTGAAATTTTATGACTTTTCCTCAATCGGCACCAACAGTAGAAAAAGTGAAATGTTGCTTTTCTTCACATTTCCATGTGAGCTACAAACAAAGGTCCAAAGGTCGTCCTGGGGTCAAAATGACCCGTGAGGCACAAAGAGTTGAACTCAAGGTCACAGAGTTATTTACAAACCACTGAATGTTCCAATGTTTTAGTTGTTTTAATCAGTCGCAGACGTAACAAGACAGATCATGGGGTCTTCTCACGGACGGCTGTGCCTTTGATCAGTCTCAGATCAATGAGCAGCAGACGTGAACGAGACAGTAGCAGACGTAAACAACACACAGGTGTTATCGCAGACTGCAGAGATTATAAAGGTGCTGCAGACGACAGGGCCCTGAACTCTGTCTGTGCTGAAGCCGTGAGTGTGTAGGATGTATCAGAAGAAGAAGATGGGGAGGAACACGACCCAGAGCATTATGAATGCTTATATTAGGGGTTTAGTGCAGACGGGTCATTTTGACCCGGAGGACACAGGGTGTATACAGAAAATGAGGACAACAGGAGGGTTAATGACCACTTGCAGGGCTGGACCCCCGTCACATACAGTATATTAGTCATAGTTACTGTGTATGTTATTATTGATGCTGTCTCATTTGATGCTGTCTCATTATTGTTTAATCCAACAATAAATGTGCAATTGAACGGCCAGAACATTCAGCAAGTAAAAACTGTAAAACTCCTTGGACTCTGGCTTGATTGCACATTATCATGGTGTGATCATATCAACAAAGTTGTGGGCAAGATGGGTAGAGCTGTTGCAATTACACGTAAATGTGCACCATTCATCAATCCGCAGTTGCTAAAAAGTGTTGTTTGTACATTGGTGCTATGCCATTTAGACTATTGTTCTGTTGTATGGGCTGCTGCATCAAACTGTCTGCTAAAACAATTACAAGTGGCTCAAAACAAAGCTGCAAGACTGGTTCTTAGTTGTTCCACAAGAACTAGTGTTACTGTGATGCATGAACGTCTTGGTTGGCTGACGGTCGAGCATAGACTATCTGCAAACATTTTAATATACTATCACAGAATTATTAATACCAAAACTCCTGGATCTTTTTATGATAAAATAACATATTGCTCAGATTCACATTCGCACTACACTAGAGGAGCGGATAGTCGACAAATGGCATTACCACTACCCAAATCAAACTCAATGAAAAGGACTGTATTTTATAGGGCAACTGTTCTTTGGAACAATCTCCCTGTTATGATTCGCGATACAAAGGGAAAATTTGCTTTTAAAAAGAGACTAAGAAGGTTTTATTTTAATTGTTTGACCCAGCAATGATTGTCCTGTTTATTAATGTATGAACGGAATTTTATCCTTTTTTATTGTTTTTATTGTTTTTATTTATTTTTATTATTGTTCTTAATTTTAAGGTCTTTATTTATTGTTGTGTTTTTATTTTTTTTTTTATTTGTGTCTTATTTTTGGCTAAGGTTGTGACCTTGCTAATTTAAGTGTGTAAAACTGTTTTATGACCTCGGTGGACCCCAGGAAGACTAGCTGTCGTCTAGGCGTCAGCTAATGGGGATCCTTTTCAATAAATTCAAATAAATTCAAATTCATGTCTTTAATCTTAATCCTAATGTTTACCGGTACAAATCTTTAGGAGACTGGGTTGACAATGAAACCTTGAGACCCCTGATGTCAGACTTGAATTTGCGGACCTTTATCGTGATTATGCCGCAGAAGGACAACATCATCTGCATAAATGCTGACTCACTATAGAGCCCATGGACATCGCAAGATGAGAGAAAGGGGGACGAGGTCTCTCCTGCTCGTGATGTTCATGGAAGTGATGCCAATTAAATATGTATTTAAAAAACAACTAAATATTAGGTGACACATTCTAAATGTAGGCTGACACGGTGACACAGCGAGAGGGTACCAGGTTCGAATCCCGGCTGGGGCCCTTCTGTGTGGAGTGTGCATGTTGTCCCCGTGTCTGCGTGGGTTTTCTCCGGGTTCTCCGGTTTCCTCCCACAGTCCAAAGACGTGCAGGTGTTCGGTTCATTGATGACTCTAAATCACCCGTAGGTGTGAATGGTCGTCTGTCTCTGTTCGTCTCTATGTGTCCTGTGATAGACTGGCGTCCTGTCCAGGGTGTACCCCGCCTCACGCCGGATGTCAGCTGGGATCGGCTCCAGCCAATAAACTATCTAAATGCGCAGAAAATATAAGAATAGCCAATATAAAAAACAACTTTTCCGACCTGATGACCTCAGGCTCGAGGTGACGAAGCTTTCATGATGAAATTGTGGTGGTGATTGGTTGTGTGTGTGTGTGTGTGTGTGGGGGGGGGGGGGGGGGTAGTTATGAGTAAACACAGAGTGAGCTCGCTGGAAACTACACAGGAATTTTAAATTTACACAACTTGTGTTTGTTGTAGGGTTCTCTTAAAATGTGCAAGAACATTCCTCGTTCATTTCACCGGGTTTCTATCATCTTAGCGGTGGTAGGAATATGCAGATTCTTTTCTATAGTGATCATAGAAAATGAAGTACAGTAGGACTTCATTTCCCAGAATCCTCTGTTTCCCTTCTTCTCTTGTTTTTTTGCTTTTTGCGGGAGATTGGTGATAATGGAGTCTGAGAGATGCGCGCAGCAAGCGAAGCATTCATTCATTCATTCATCTTCAACCGCTTATCCCGGGGTCGGGGTCGCGGGGGTTGCTGGAGCCAATCCCAGCTGACATTGGGCGTGAGGCGGGGTCCACCCTGGACAGGACGCCAGTCTATCACAGGACACATAGAGACGAACAGAGACAAACAACCATTCACACCTACGGGTGATTTAGAGTCATCAATGAACCGAACACCTGCACGTCTTTGGACTGTGGAAGGAAACCGGAGAACCCGGAGAAAACCCACGCAGACACGGGGACAACATGCAAACTCCACACAGAAGGGCCCCAGCCGGGATGCGAACCTGGAACCTTCTTGCTGTGAGGCGACAGTGCTAACCACTACACCACCGCAGAAAAACTGAAATTAATACCGAGGTGACGGATGCTTGTAGACTTAAATACTGTTTAAGAATTGGCACAAATATCATTTCGCAGTAAACTGTCCTGTGCAACTCGCAGTTTGGGACTGTTGTGAGGCCAGGTCAACTGCGTTTGTTGTTTTCACTAGCATTGACAAAAGCGTTAAGCGTGAACTTGAAAACATGGAGGTTTAAGTTAGCACTGCCATGCGGGACAGTCTGCTCTAAACGCCAGCGGCAGCTTTTCATCAAGGACCCGGGAAAGATGAGGACTTCGCTGGAGGACTGTGCTAGTTAGCCGCTAACACTACAATTATGGGGTGGGACAACAAAACAACACACTCCTCTTGTCACTGACTGAATGTGTTCATGCTGAGGGCGACACCAGCACCTCCCTGTGTCACTGTGTTGTGTTTTGGCGCTGATATACGTACTGGGGGGGTACAGGAAGGCGTGCGTCAGGTTCTCAGCAGCGTTGTACTGGTCACATCTGGGACTCTGGGATGCTGGGAGTCTGACATCAGGCCTCAAACAGTCTGCCGTCACCGTTGGCAACGGGTTCAAGTTCAGCTGCGAGGAAAAAGGAAAACCTTTTAAGTTTAGTTGGTAATTAAATTAATCAGCTACTGACTCCAAGAGCTGGCCCCAGACATGTTACTGATTTAAGATATGATCTGTAAGATTTTCATCTATTTCATGTTCTTAAAGTTTCTCTCTGTCCCAGAGTGAGTTCAAACACTGGTGATTGATCATGTGACCCACTAATGAAAGCAATCTTTGTCTCTTTGCTGAGCGTTCACTTCTCTGGAGACGTCCCCTCTCTAAACACGCCTCCGTGTCGGTGACGCTGCTGACAGCGGTTGGTCTGACGCTGAAGCTCATCACTGCCGATCATGCTGCGTTCACTTGGAATCTGAAATCTGGAACTTCAAACTTCTGAGTCAGACTTGAAGGACAGAAGTGTAAAAGGAGCATGTGTGTGTTTGTGTGTGTGTGTGTGTGTGTCTGCATGTGTGTGTGTGTGTGCCTGCATGTGTGTGTGTGTGTGTGTGTGTGTGTGTGTGTGCCTGCATGTGTGTGTGTGTGTGTGGATTTAAGAGGGGAACATATAGGGGACAGACCAGAAGTAGATCGGTGAATGTGTGTCAATAAAGGAAAAAGTCAACACACGTGGTGACCATGACCGTGAACAAGATGGAGGCTCTGAAAGAACAGGTTCACCTGCAGTTGCATCTTACCGCCAATGAGGCCGCTAGAAACAAGGGATGTAAATTCTTACGGATACGGACAATAAGGATTTCTGAAGGATTAATACTGTCAGATGTACTTTAAATCAACTCTAGGTGGCGACGCATGCAACCGCATCTGGAGTAGCTTGTTGGCGTTCTGAACGCCCCTAAACATGATACGCCGTAAAAACGCTTTGCGCCGGCCGTTCCATTCATTTCCTACGGAGGAAAGTTTTGCGCCAAAAGTTCGAATCATGTGAACATCGACCATGTTGCTTCTGACCTTTCAAAACAACCAATTAGATAGAAGCTCTGAGTGTGGTGTATATGTTTCCTAGGCAACCAGAGAGCGACATCAAGCCAGTTAGAAAGATGGAGGAAACACTATTTAACATTACATAAATGTTGTTTCACGATCTGGGGAGAAAACGTAACGCTTGGAGGTTTTTGAAGCCTCACACCCGATTTGTGAATAGGCCGTTTACGAGCTAACGGTTGTTATGATTCTAGCGTTGATTTAGCCGTTTACGGGGTCTGGGGGAGTCCAGTGCAAAAATCTGATCATGTGAAGGCCCCTTTAAGAACCAGCACGTTTTCCGTTAAGAGCGCCGTCCAGCTCGTCCTACACACACACACACACACACAGAGTGGTTGAGTCCTTTTCAGTGGCTGCACATGTCGACCGTGCACACGAACACTCGTCTGTTAACGCTTAATGATCGGTTAACGAGGCTCAATAACAGAAAACATCTTTCAATACGATCTTGATCTAATTATGTTTTCAAAGGCTGATGTTCTGAGAGCGCAGCTGCTCCACGCTCATCTGTTTTCCCTGGAACTAACTCCCACCACCGTAAACTCAATACTACTACTGTTGTTGTGCCAGTCTTCAAAACAAACCCTTGTGCAACCCTCCAGGCTTTGGCAGCTGCAGAGTTGCACTTCAGATAATGTGAAGTTATGCAACTCAACGATGCTTCGCCTTTGAGAAAACAAGAGCCAACAAGTCCCAAAAGTGCTCAGGGTGGAATCATATGATTTATCTGGGTTGCATGTCAACAGATCAGCTCCATGACAACTAAGAAGTATTAACTACCTAGTGTATTAAATATGAATACAATGCACTGGGGATCAATGTTGTTGCTGTTGCATTTCTATTTCACTGGTTATTTTCATCCCTTTTCCTCAGTATCTCCCTGCTCTACAATCAGCAGCATGGGGAAATGCTGATAGTCTACTCCCCCCACTGTGGTTCTCCAAGTTCCTGTCAGGCCTGGGCAGGAATGAGGACCCAGATGTGGAGGTACAAAGGTTAAGCTGGCGTTTATTCTTAAATCCAAAATGAGCTGCACTGAGCTAATAAAACCTAAAACAAAGTCGCTCTGAACAGGAGGAAAACAGGGCTGAAAAAAGGGCATTCAAAAATAAAAAAAATCACTCTCCTCCTAAATCTGAGGCCGTGGCTCTCAGCAGGAAACCGGTGGATTGTTACTCCAGGTAGGGAATGAGTCCTGACCCCAAGTGAAGGAGTTCAAGTACCTCGGGATCTTGTTCACGAGTGAGGGGACGATGGAGCGTGAGTTTGGCCGGAGAATCGGAGCAGCGGGGGCGGAGCTGCAGTCGCTCTACCGCACCGTTGTGACGATAAGAGAGCTGAGGAAGACAAAGCTCTGGATCTACCGCTCAGTCCTGGTTCCTACCCTCACCTGTGGTCATGAAAGCTGGGTCAGGACCCAAAGAACCAGGTCGTGGGTGCAAGCGGCCGAAATGTGTTTCCTCAGGAGGGGGTCTGGAGTCTCCCTTAGAGAGAGGGGGAGAAGTTCAGCATCCGTGAGGAACTCGGAGTAGAGCCGCTGCTCCTTTGCATTGAAAGGAGCCAGTTGAGGTGGTTCAGGATCATCTGGTAAGGATGAACCCTGGGCGCCTCCCTAGGGAGGTGTTCCAGGCACGTCCAGCTGGGAGGAGGCCTCTGGGAAGACCCAGGACCAGGTGGAGAGATTAGATCTCCACACTGGCCTGGGAACGCCTCAGGATCCCCCAGTTAGAGCTGGTTAATGTGGCCCGGGAAAGGGAAGTTTGGGGTCCCCTGCTGGAGCTGCTGCCCCCGAGACCCGACCCCAGATAAGACGCTGAAGATGAGATGAGATGAGACTCTTCTTCAGAGGAAAGCGGAAAACACAAAAACAAGAGCGTGACGATACTCATGGTGGGTGGAAGTCATCTTTAACTGTGCACAAACATTGAGTGAGTCTCACTGATTCACTCACAGTGAGCGTGCAGCAGCAGAGTCAGCCGTGCCGGGGGTCTCTGTCTCCGTCAGCGGGACTCGCCACTTGAGTTACCGGCTGCAATAACGTTGATTTGAGGATTTAAGGAACATATTTTAAACATTTTGTTTGTAATATCCTTCCTCGCAGAGCACAGTTAAATATTGCTGTAAACCAGTTCCATGAGTGGTGGGCTGATAACTTGAGGAAGTGTGGGTCATTTCTCCGGGTGCAGCAGCGACTCGGACTGTCAGTCCGTCCGCTGAGTCGCCGTCTTTCAGATGATTCGCCGTGACTGTGGCTGACCGGGTGAGGTTTGATGATACGAATGAACTCGTTTCTGCAGGTTATAGAACATGTGGCTGCATATTTACAGTAGAGCTCTATGTTGGCGAGGGGGGGGGGGGGGGGGTATACATAGATATGCGACGACTAAATGACGACCACTAAATGATGACCACTGGTCGACCAAGACAATCCTCGGTCGGGGGCAGCCCTATCTGTCACCATGTGTGTTTAACCTTTTAAATACTTTTCGTCTCCACTGTCACACTCACCGGCTTGTCGATGGTGAAGGAGCTCCACAGAGGTATCAGGGCTTCGTGGCTGTAGGCGCTGATGAACCCCTCCTGGTGGAGGACGCAGTAACTCCGGTCAGGCTGCAGCATCCGCGGACGACCAAACAGCAGGTGCTTGTTCTCCGCGGCGGATTCTGAAACAGCAAAAGTGCAGTGCAGATGAATCCAAATGTGAGTAAACTTACAGAAGGACGCACACATGAGAGCGATCCGTGCAAACACTTAGTGAGTGCATTTCAGATTTTAAGGAAGTGATTTTTTTCAAAAGGCTAGAAAATAAAAACACAAATTAAGATAAAGAAGCGCAAAGTCGTGTGAAGCTCCTCACCTTCCTCTGCTGTCAGATTCAGACGGCTGTTGATCGCATTTCCACTCTAAAGAGAAACAAAAAAATGCTTTTTATGGAAAGAAACTGGATGTTATTTATTACCTAGCACAGTTAAACATAATTCATATGTGTAATTACAGCATAATACCTGTACGGTGTAAAAACAAAACCCACTGCTACGTCATTATTCATGCAACAGTTAATTTGAAACCATTTGATTTAAAACGTAGAGAACACTCTTGACGCTTTTCTTGAAGTCATAGCGTCAAGGTTGCTTTTGGATTCGACACGTTTGTCCCTGTCCAGCTTCCATCCTTCTTGAAAATGAGCTGATGTCTTCAGAGGCAAAAGGTCTGCCCCAACGACATCGTCCGTCTCTCTGTTCCCACGTCTTTCTGTCATCATCATCATCAGTGTCTGTTTCTGACTCATGGATTCGTTGATGGTTGTGATTTCTTCTCCACATGTGATGTTTGCAGTGACAGCTGATTTACAGGTCGGGGGTTTCCGAGTCTCGGATAGAAGGACCTCCGCAGCGCTGCATTTGAGCATCGTCTGGCTGCAACGCATTTGGGGATCGGGAGTATAAAATGTCTTTGCACCAATCACAATCGTATCGGGGGGAGCTAAACGTACGGTGCCCTGGCAAAATGGATCACAGAAACAGAAACCATGTCTGAGACCGTTTGCATTTTAATTAACCATAACATTCCCGTAACAATCCCGGCTGGGGCCCTTCTGTGCGGAGTTTGCATGTTGTCCCCGTGTCTGCGTGGGTTTTCTCCGGGTTCTCCGGTTTCCTCCCACAGTCCAAAGACGTGCAGGTGTTGGGTTCATTGATGACTCTAAATCACCCGTAGGTGTGAATGGTTGTCTGTCTCTGTTCGTCTCTATGTGTCCTGTGATAGACTGGCGTCCTGTCCAGGGTGGACCCCGCCTCACGCCCCATGTCAGCTGGGATCAGCTCCAGCCCCCCGTGACCCCGACAGGGATCACGAGTGAGTGATTCTTGTTTGGCGAAAACTTCACCTGCACATCTGCATCTGGCAACGGCGACTGAGCAAGAAACAGCATAAAAACCATACCACAATAGCAGCTTAATTTTGTACGAACATGTCAGCAGTGAGAAGAGAGCTGTCAAGAGTCGGTTCTTTCAGTCCCTCCTCTCTCACGTTTGTGTGAGTTTGTCTCCCTCTGTCTGTCTTTCCCTGCAGGTGTCTCCCTCTTGTGTTTTGTCCAGGTCCGGTAGGCGTGCCCTTATCAGCTGCAGCCTGTTACACTGATCAGCTGAGCTGACGGGCATGCAGCTCCGGACCATTGTTATCCTTCCCCTGGTAAACTCTTTGTCGGATTGGCTCCAGTTACTCGTTCGTTGGTTTTGCGCTGCTCGTTTGTTGTATTAATCGTTGTTTTCTTTTGTTTCTCCGTAGTTTCCCACGTCTCCGTTTCCTCGTCCTGTTCCCTGATCGTCCGTCGTTTCCCCGTTCCTGTTTTCCTCACCCGTCTTGTCCCTTGTATTCCCGTTACCCTGTAGTGTTTCGCGTTTTTGTTTGTCGTTTATATGAAACGTTTGTTTGTACTTTTACCCCGTGTCCGTGTCTGCAGTTGGGTCCAGTCTCCCAGTGTTATGTCCCCATAGCGTTCATGACAAGAGCGATTCAAAAAACGATTGTATTTTCAACAGATCGATCTGGAAACAGACCTCTGCAGCGCTCGCCTGGCTGCCGGCGTGTGGTGATTTCAGAGGTTTAGGCTTTGGATTTGCAAACACTGTATTTCCACAGATCAATTACAGTAACATGGTTAACCACGCAGCATTTATCCTCCCATGTAAAAAAGTGCAGAGCTGCAGAATCTTGGTTTCTTTTTCTGAAAATATCTGTTTTGTGAAATCTGGGCTTCACTCCACACTGTGAGCCAAGAGTTTGAAAGATGTTGGGAGTCACCGGGGAGGATGGTAATTTGCAAGGTAAAGCATTTTTGGAGCTTGACCCATACTAAGGACTTCTGGCAACACAGACCGATACCATGGGAGTTGAATCATTGTGAAACTGGCTCCAGGTCTGTTATTCTCGTCATGGAAGGCCGACCTGAGGTAGCGTCTGAGTTACAACCCCCGCCTCTTGGAGGGAAACAGAAAACACCGACCTTAGATCTGTGCAAAGTTAAGAAAGCATCCATGAATTATTAATATGGTTAATGCATTAAATCAGGATGTCAATAGGATGTGTGTATGCTTTTATGGTAAAATTCATTCATTCATTCATCTTCAGCCTCTTGTCCCTGTCGTGGGGGGGGGGGCTGGAGACGATCCCAGCTGACATCCCGCGTGAGGCGGGTCCACCCTGGACAGGACGCTAGTCTATCACAGGACACATAGAGACGAACAGAGACAGAAAACCATTCACACCTACGGGTGATTTAGAGTCATCAATGAACCGAACACCTGCACGTCTTTGGACTGTGGGAGGAAACCGGAGAACCCGGAGAAAACCCACGCAGACGCGGAATTCAAACCAGGAACCCTCTTGCTGTGAGGCGACAGTGCTAACCACCACCTTACCGTGTCACCCTTTTATGGTAAGATGTGTTATGGAATAATTGTCTGTCCATTCTTTAGTTCCTCAGTTCAGGTACTGATTTGAAAGCGATTCTAATTATTTTTAAAGCACTTAATGGTCGTTTCGTCTGGTTTTCCACTGAGAGGTCCAGTTCACTAACCTGACTCCTCCAGATGGAGTGGTTTGCATGATTCTCATCTGCTCAGCATGTCCATCTGGGAACTATAGTTTGGAGATCTTTCGGGAATGGGCGAAAATACCGGGTGAAAAGCAAAAGACTTGACTCTGTGACACTTGACTCTGTGACACTTGACTCTGCTAGAGACTGACCTCCCCTATCCCCTTCCTGTTCCTGTTACAACATTTTTTTTTGAATGGACTCCCGTTCTCTCCCGGACCTGGAAAAAAATCTCCACATTGACTCCCACTCCCGTTTATCAAGTGGTGTGTTCTGTTAGCCTAGCTCCCGGGTGGTGGTGCTAATGTGGCTAATTCAGTAAACATCAGCCAGATGGACGCATCTCCCTCCCCCCCAGCGTCACATACATGCCCTTTTTTGGTCAGAGGAAATGAGGCGGAGTCAAAGTCTGACAAGATGGAGACTCCCGTAGGCGAGAACGACTGGATCAAGTTGAGAGAACGGACCTCGACGGAGACGCTACGTCCATTTTCGATAAAGTCTGTTTGTACCGCAACAGGCCTCGTTGAGTTCATGCCCATGTTTTAAACCTGAAGTGTTCGAAGTCGACTGTTTCGCCTGTGATTTCTCAAAATAAAGGACTCTTTCTCTAATGACATAACTGTTATAAACCTTTCATAAACAAAACAACAAACAAACAAAGCGGGACAATACCCACCAGGGCAGGACAGGAGCAGCCCAGGTCGTCTGCAGGGTCGAGGCTGATGAGAGGACACTGATGCGGCCCGCTCTGCTCTGCGGGCGGCGTTGGCGCGTAGTAAGGTCGCCTCAGGACGTGGTTCATGCTGCCGTGGGTCCCGTTGTTTTCAGCCGGAGCGATCTGCATCACGTCTGTGTCGAACGATGACTGTTCAGTTTTGTGTTCCTTCGCTACAGATTGTGTGTCGTTTACTTTACAGACAAACGTTTCCCAAAGGTTTTTTATTTGATTATAGGTTTGGAAATCAGTTTTTTAGATGGTCTGGTGCGATTGTATATTAATGCAGGTACAGTCGGTACATTTACAGTCTGCAGTTCATTTGGATTTAAGTGGAATAAGTCAGGAAACACTCACCACACATAAGATTGTACAGCTCGATGTTGGAAAAGGGTTCGATTTCTGTTTTGTACAGAAATTTGGGTCCATGACTGACGAACATGGCCTGCAAGAAAACAGGGAGGAACAAACATTGAGTGTTGGAGGGGTAAAAAGAGTCAAGATAGCCAAAAAAAAGTGTTAAACTTGAGGAATAACTGCAATAAAACTACACACAGAAGAATTATGCAGTTAATTGGGATACTCGTAAACGATATAGAGAGAGCAGAATGTTATTTCAGTGACGTCACTGCTGACAGAACAGTTCATCAAGCCTCTGTGCTCACGTGCATGCTCTCCACATCGTTGTCATAACCGTGAGCCCCGCCGGAGCAGAAGGGGAGGGATCCTGGATCTCTGCGGGGACGCACACAAAAGACTTGTTTAGTTTCAGCATAAAAATGAGTCAGAGTCCAAATCCGTCTCTGATAGATACTGAAATGTTGAGTGTGCAGAGCTGCGGGGGGAGTTTAAATTAAAACCATGAGAGCTCTGTAGACCTCTGCAGAGACTGCATCATTACCCTGCTGGAAAGAAATGTGCGCATCATGCCCACCTGTGTTTCCCATGCTTGAAATCCTCACTTTAATTTCTACCTCCCAGCCCTCCCATTATCATAATCAGCATCTTCCCACAGTCTAGTCTTTTTGTTGTGATGTCCAGATGTAGCTGTGAACCTCCCTTTGATTTTAAGCCCTTGCATTTTTGCCTGCGTTGGTAATTTCCACTGGCCCCGTATTTTGGCTGCAGCCAGCGTGTTGCAGGAAACAGTGAAATCAGTTAAGATCTCGTGTTTGGTTGTTTTAAACCCTTGTGCCAGTGACAGAGGCCGTGCTGATACTGTTGCCTGTACGGGACTCTGGCCACCGCAGCGTTTCTCCAAAAGCTCCAAAAGAGTCTGTCTCACTGTACCACCAACTAAATGCACTCCCCACGTCTTTTACACCTGTTGTTTGTTTACTGTGGTCCCAATCAGTTCACGGTTTGGAAACTTGTTACATGTTCTTCTTGGTTCCTGTTCTTTTTCACACAGAGATAATTGAGCTGTTCTGATTGTATCGGACAGAATTGGAAATTCTTTGGCAAACGCGTCTGCATCGATCTGATACCATGACATTTAGATCGAAAGATTAAAATCTACTTAAAAGTAGTTTATTTATGTCCTTTTTCCATTATGACTGACTGTCGAACTTGATAATAAATGGCAAAGCTGGGTTATGACTGAAAGAACGAGGTCACAGGTACAAGCGGCGAAATGTGTTTCCTCAGGAGGGGGTCTGGAGTCTCCCTTAGAGAGAGGGGGAGAAGTTCAGCATCCGTGAGGAACTCGGAGTAGAGCCGCTGCTCCTTTGTGTTGAAAGGAGCCAGTTGAGGTGGTTCAGGATCATCTGGTAAGGATGAACCCTGGGCGCCTCCCTAGGGAGGTGTTCCAGGCACGTCCAGCTGGGAGGAGGCCTCGGGGAAGACCCAGGACCAGGTGGAGAGATTAGATCTCCACACTGGCCTGGGAACGCCTCAGGATCCCCCAGTTAGAGCTGGTTAATGTGGCCCGGGAAAGGGAAGTTTGGGGTCCCCTGCTAAAGCTGCTGCCCCCGCGACCCGACCCCCACATGCAGTTTAAAAACCCAAATCTATTCAGGTTAAGGCAATGCCCCAGTTTCTCAAACACCATGTAAACACCTGACCCTGGTTAACAGAACTAGATAACTCCTTTAGTAACCGGAGTATTGGTGCACCCCGACAGGGACAAGAGGTTGAAGATGAATGAATGAATGAAAAAAGTGAATTGACAGCAGATACCTCTCAAACAGCCACTTTGGGTCGACCAGGACGTTAACATCTTCGATGCGACGGCTGTTGGCAAAGTGGAGGCGCTTTGGGAGGTCGGCCTTCAGGTACGGCTTGATCTTCTGGTCCGGCTTCTTACACTGAAACCACCACAAACACAGACGACTGCTAATGTTCTGCAAACAATACAAGAAGAAACAAACAATGGAGTCCTTGTGTACACGTGAGGACATGGAAGACTTACAGTCATGTTAGCAACGAGTCCAGCTGAGTCGACTGAAACACAAAGCACAACTTTTACCAGTGAATAAACATTAACACCAAACCAGTGACTTGTACTTTAACTTGAACGGATATGTTAACCGCGTCGATACACACGTAGGA
This sequence comes from Echiichthys vipera, assembly GCF_963691815.1. NCBI lineage: Eukaryota > Metazoa > Chordata > Actinopteri > Perciformes > Trachinidae > Echiichthys > Echiichthys vipera. Next base: position 28,256,039 of record NC_139838.1, read on the forward strand.
TTTAAAACAGGGGTGTCAAACTGATCCAGTAAAGAGTCGCTGTGGCTGCAGGTTTTCATTCCAACCAATCAAAAACACACCTGGTCCAACAAATCAACTGTGTGAAGACGGTTCAGGTGATTGAGTAAGTCGAGTCAGGTGTGTTTTTGATTGGTTGGAATGAAAACCTGCAGCCACAGCGACTCTTTACTGGATCAGTTTGACACCCATGATGTAAACAATCTTGATTCCAACTTGTGCATTAACGTCATTTGTGGAATGGTGTGATTGATAAGTACCTGGACTTAAACGTGACATTAACCAAGGAGTTAATCAGTGATCTTAGGGGGAACCGTCCTAACCCTGCTGCGTGCACTATCCATAGACGAAATGTGTGACCCCAGACTCGGGTTTGATAGAAACACAGAGTATTGTTAAACGGGGCCGACCACATATGCATCTACTGCAGAAGCTGAACTCTTTTAGTGTTTCCAAGAGCATTTGATGACTTTTATCATTATTTTATTGAACGTCTCTTGATGTTTTCCTTATATTTGCTGGTTTTATGGTTTTATGGTCTATCTGTGAAGGCGAAGAACTGTCTCAGCAGCATTATTCAGGTCTGGTCCAAGATCATCGGAGTCCAGCTAACAGACTTAAGCTCCAGCTGGGAAAATAAGGGTCATCCAGAAAGTTAGGAAGGTCATGAGTCACCCTGACCACATCCTCAGTCAGGAATTCTGTTCGATGCCCTCAGAGCGGCGTTACCTCGTCAGGCTAACCCTAACCCATCAGGCTTTTAAATGCTGCTGACAGCGAACAGGTCAGACAGAGAGCTTTGACGTGTATATTTACACGGTGGTGTGGTGGTTAGCACTGTCGCCTCACAGCGAGAGGGTTCTGGTTCGCATCCCGTCTGGGGAGTTTGCATGTTGTCCCCGTGTCTCGTGGGTTTTCTCCGGGTTCTCCGGTTTCCTCCCACAGTCCAAAGACGTGCAGGTGTTCGGTTCATTGATGACTCTAAATCACCCGTAGGTGTGAATGGTTGTCCGTCTCTGTTCGTCTCTATGTGTCCTGTGATAGACTGGCGTCCTGTCCAGGGTGGACCCCGCCTCACGCCGATGTCAGCTGGGATCGGCTCCAGCCCCCCCGCAACCCCGACAGGGACAAGAGGCTGAAGATGAATGAATGAATTATTCACTTATTGTTCTTGCTGCTGCCTTCGATTGCCCATGCCAACCTGTGGTACTGAAAGTGTGGATGCTGTACGTGTCTTTGTTGTCTCTATGTTTTATGTGACTGCAAACTGAATTGCCCAGTAGTGATAAAGTTGTTTGAATTGAATTGAACTTAATTTTATCAAATTTGATGTTTAGATAATCTGTGGCCAGACGGACAAAACAAGTCTCAGAGGCTGATGTTTCGGCACAGCAGATCAGAACTTTACCTTTAACGTATGAACTTATTTCTTTGGCAGACCTCCCAGGTTGTGTTTGTCATTGTGTAAAGAAGATCTAAGCTATCAAACTATCAAAATGGCGCACATTTCAAGGTCTGGGGGATGGAAATGGCACCTGGCACCAAGAAACGTCTGCACGTTACTTTGTTTTTCCTCTGGTATCAGTTAAAGTCGTCTTTACGTCAAACAAAGCTGGGATTCCCTGATTGCAATCATTGTGCGTTATCTCAACTCTTCATGCTTGGGTGGGGTGGGGCAGGTAAAGCTCCGTGGCGCCCACGTTCTTTGTTGGACTGACACGGGGGCTGAGCGTCGGGAACATTAATTCACGAATGTGCGCGTTCAGTCTCGACTCCATTTGTTCCACTTTGTGCTGTTGAATGAATGCAAAATGTCAACAGCTGCAGCAGGAACATACGTGACACAGCCTGTTGATAAAATGTTAAAGCTTTGTTATGATATCAGTGTTTCTTGGGTCAAAGCAAACCCCTGGATTCCTCCTCCAGGTGGCTCGCACAACAGCACAAGAGACGGCAACCGCCCACTATACAAGCAGTTTGTACTGATGTGGACAAAACGTAGCATGCAAACAAACGAAACTCTGCTGTAGGCATCGGAGCAGTCTGCCTCGCCGACTGTGTCCCACAATGAAAAGCACTGGAACAGTCAGTAAAACCAAGTAAGCCTGACCTCGGCATACTGCAACAGTAACAGTACAGTTGCATTTGACCGACCAACGCAGTATGGTGGTATAGTATAAGTCTAGTAGGTGGTTTCTAATGCAGCTATGTTTCCTCACTCACACACTGCGTCTTTGTTCTTGGCTCTGATGCGTCCGAATGTGCCCTCGGTGACCCAGTAGTTGCGGATGTCTCCCACCAGCTCCTGCAGCACCTCCTTCCTGTCGCAGCTCGTGTCCTCCATACCTGCAACAGAACAGCAGCCAGCTGTTACGTGTGATTTTCATCTCTCTAATATCGTGCTTCATAACACTGTAACTGCAACACACATGCATTTTACACTTCAAGGTTTCTAAATGGATTTCTATCCAGGAAGTTTGTGTTTTTTCCAGGGACTTGACCAGTGTCCTCTCAATGGCAGCAGAGCTAGGCTGCTTAAACGGCCTTGGCCCAGCTGGAGCTGCTGCGCCAAGCTACTGTGAAGTGTGACCGCCTGTGAGTGTGAGTGACGGGGGGAGAAGCTCCAAAGCAAAGAAACCGCAGAGTGACAGAACAGAGTCTCCAAACACAACGCTAGTCGTTTTTAACAAAGACAAAGTCTGTGGGGATCGGTAAAGTCTCCGGATCAGTTCAGAACAACGGAATGAAAAACTTGGAAAATGCTCCGATGGATGTTTATTCTTCAAGATCGCTGATTCGCTCATTTAGCTGTCAATCAAAAGGGATTCTGCCTCAGACAGCTCATCCAATCATAATGCAGACGCAGAGTGTCCGGGCCAGCCCACTGCCCCACACATCCTGCTGGATCAGCTCAGCAACTAAAACAACCCAAGTTATATGAAGGTAAAATGACGTCGTTCCGTGTGGCGTGTTACCGTGATCTGCCACGATGATGATGTTCAGACAGCGGTGGAGGCCAATTTGCTTGAGGCCGTTCATAAGATGACGGATGATCTTATCCACGCCCTGGACTGCTTCAATCAGCTGCAGGGAACAGGTGACACACACACACACACACACACAGTGAAATCAAAGTGGAATCACAGCCAACCTGGGTCTACAGGCTTATCTTCGCCATGTATCGGACAAACACACACACACACAAGAGATTTGCCGGCTGGTGAAATCAAGCTGGCCCTGTGACTATAAGTCCACACACACACACACACACACACACACACACACACACACACACACACACACACACACACACACACACACACACACACACACACACACACACACACACACACACACACACACACACACACACACACACACACACACACACACACACACACACACACACACACACACACACACACACACACACACACACACACACACACACACACACACACACACACACACACACACACACACACACACACACACACACACACACACACACTCACTCACACACACTCACACACATACATACACACACACACACACACACACACACACACGGGGGTAAACATCTCTGTTTTTCCTCTGGTATCAGTTAAAGTCGTCTCTGCGTCAAACAAAGCTGGGATTCCCTGATTGCAATCATTGTGCGTTATCTCAACTCTTCATGCTTGACTGGGGCGTGGCAACCTACGCAGAAAGTGAGCGGTAGGTACGCTCTAATTCGCGGGCCGTTAGCCTATATTTTCATTACATTACTTGTTTATGTTTTTTGTGTGGGGTCGGATCACGGGGGCAGCAGGTTTAACAGGGGGCCCCAAACTTCCCTTTCCCGGGCCACATTAACCAGCTCTAACTGGGGGATCCTGAGGCGCTCCCAGGCCAGTGTGGAGATCTAATCTCTCCACCTGGTCCTGGGTCTTCCCCGAGGCCTCCTCCCAGCTGGACGTGCCTGGAACACCTCCCTAGGGAGGCGCCCAGGGTTCATCCTTACCAGATGATCCTGAACCACCTCAACTGGCTCCTTTCAACACAAAGGAGCAGCGGCTCTACTCCGAGTTCCTCACGGATGCTGAACTTCTCCCCCTCTCTCTAAGGGAGACTCCAGACCCCCTCCTGAGGAAACACATTTCACACGCTTGTGCCCTGCCAGCTTTTACAAAAAGAAGATTTATTCTCACGGAAAAAGAAAAGCAGTGTCTGGATCCAATCTGATGAGAAGCACAGACAACAATGACAAAGACACGGAGTCCTGCCAGAGATCGGAGTAACAGATATGTGACAGACCATCACCAAACCTGCGTCATCTGGGATTGTCCTTAAAGAGACGCTGAGGTGTTTTTAAAGAAAGCACTCAGAGAGAAATACTTCTTATCTCCGTCGTTTCCCTCAACTTGTTTACTTGTTAAATACAGACATTATGAAACACACCGATAATGATCATCCAAGACATCTGAGGTAGATCAAAACACGACCGCCTCCGCAGTAACAAGCTGCAGTTTGCGTCTGAAGCACAGAGTCACTGAGGAATCACACTTCTAAGTGGGTCCAACTCGTCTCAGGTTTCAAACTGATCTCAACAAAGTCTGTAATTCAGTGTTTCCCCTTTTGTCATCATGGGGATTTGGGACGATTTTCCACTTCTGCTCAATCGAAGAAAGTATTTTAAGGTATTTAAGAAGCTCTTTTTGTTCCCAGTTCCAGTTTTCAATTGATGTTTAGAAACTAGAAGTGAAACACAAACAGGTGAAAAGGGAAAGTGTAAGTGCTGTTCTCACCAAACACAAATGACTCAGAAATGCATCACTTTTAAACCTGCATTATACGTGGTCCTGATGGCGTCGTCGGTCGAGTGTAAAACGGCCGGGATGAGGATCAGCACCTCTAAATCTGAGGCTGTGGCTCTCAGCAGGAAACCAGTGGATTGCTTACTCCAGGTAGGGAATGAGTCCTGACCCCAAGTGAAGGAGTTCAAGTACCTCTGGATCTTGTTCACGAGTGAGGGGACGATGGAGCGTGAGTTTGGCCGGAGAATCGGAGCAGCGGGGGCGGAGCTGCAGTCGCTCTACTGCACCGTTGTGACGAAAAGAGAGCTGAGGAAGGCAAAGCTCTGGATCTACCGCTCAGTCCTGGTTCCTACCCTCACCTGTGGCCATGAAAGCTGGGTCAGGACCCAAAGAACCAGGTCGCGGAGCCAGTGTGGAGATCTAATCTCTCCACCTGGTCCTGGGTCTTCCCCGAGGCCTCCTCCCAGCTGGACGTGCCTGGAACACCTCCCTAGGGAGGCGCCCAGGGGGCATCCTACAGCGTGCTTGTGTAGAGTATGGAGTCCACCATCTGCAGACTCTATTTTTGACTCGTTGTTTAATCTCTGTTACAAACGTTGCGTTCTTCGTCTGCTCTCAGGCCTTTTTAAGTGAACTGAAGTTAGGATTAAAGTGTGGATGTGCACGACTCCAAACATGGTTCTACCTGAGGAACAACAGACAGTCTGCAGCGGGCCGAGTTGCACACGCATGATGTCATTGTTACTGTGAATCAGCTATTTACAAGAGGCCTTGTTAACCATTAGTGTAACGACATACTGCGAGAAAACAGATGCTTACACTCAACAATGTTGTCATTGTTAGTTTCAAATGTAAACGTTAGTTGACATTCTTTCTTCTCACTGACTCGTCCATCAACCCACATTTTGATTATACTAAGAAGAAGTCATCTTCCTTTCAGACGCACACAGAATGACGCCACTAAAACCAACAACTTCAGAATCTGTCTCGTAGACGGACTAATCTTTGAACTAAAGAAGAGGTCGGACATCAACAAACTGTGCATACTTTAAAACCAGATCAACAAAACTGAACTGGACCCTCATGGTCCACACAGGGACTCGGCGACCCTTAGGTTCCCGGCGACCCTTAGGTTCCCAGCCGAGTCACCTATGGACTGAGCTACTGCCGCCCAATATCTATGTATCTATGTGTGATCTCTATGTATCTGGACCAGGAAAACACCTCCTAACACTGGCCCAGCAGAGGAGCACCTTCAGCAGAAGACTCCTCGCGCCCAGATGCACCACAGGAAATCTTTCCTTCCTGTGGTCTTTAAGCTATACAACGCATCCCTGGGAGAGTCTGTCACACCCTCTCTGTAATACGGACTCAATCATAGACAAACTTTTCTCGAGAAGCTAGAGAAGGCGATGGTCAACCGATTTGCAGCGAAAAACTGAAGGAGAAAATAAACGGTTATGGATGAGGGACCGGTTGGTTGATACACCGCCTGCTTTTAATATGTGTAATACACACAAATCTCCAAAAAGTGCTAAAATCGTGCAGGTTAAAGAGTAAATCCTAGGGCCTAAGTCATGACACAGAGCGCAGAGTGATCTGACGAAGGATGAAGTTCATTGTGTGACCCCGTGTGTGAGGTTATTCATTAAGAATCCTAAAGACTTTATTGTTTTATTACCGATTAAATCTTTTATCTGTGGGCCATGAAGGGACTTCAGACTGTAATCTGTGATTGTAGGTGGTAATGGTCAACATCAACGAGGCTAATGAGTCTGATATTGATTTATTTCAGCCACCGTCTGATATTGAGAACGAGGGCGGAGGTCATGGGAGGTCTTTTCCTCTTCTCTCTCGTCACTGACTGATCCAGAGACAGGTGAACTTACCCCTCCACTCACAGGACCGTAGTTGTGTCCAGATTTATCAGGTTCCTCCAGATACAGCGTGTAGAAATCCGGTCTGGAGGAAAAATGAAAAGGTTTGTTTTTAACACTTTTGCTGAACGAGCACAATTCTGCTTTTCAAAAATGCTGAGCGCGTCATTAAATACAGGAACAGCGAACCTTTCGTCACTCGGCAGCTGGAGCCACTTCAGCAGAGTGAACACTCGTTCTTCAAATGGGACTTTACTAAAAATAGAGAGAGAGATAGAAAGAGTGAGGTTGCGGTTGTGGAGGTTACGTCTATAAAAGGCGTTGAGCAGCAGGACACTGACGGGTTTGATTTGAACTCCACCAACAGAGATCTTTACTCATTGACCTTTATTTGAATGACTTCAACAGTGGTGACAATAGCTTCCCCAGAGGTCTAATAATAGCTTCTTCCAGAGAAGTTATTACACACGCCTCGGTTCATTAATAGTTTATTGAGACACAGACGTTGATTTTTGTCTTTTCATGGGATTTGTGCAGCCCCTTAATCATTACCATCACAACACATGTGCGTCAAAGAGCCATAAATGTAAATAAAGTCATCTGATTCCACTCCATGGGACCTGAATTCATGGTGATGATGGACTGGGTTGGATACCTCGGTGTCTGTACTTCCAACGAAACCGTGAACCATCCCACGCAGCGATAAAAAAACGCTCTTCCTGACTCTGGTCCAACATCAATATAGTTCAGGACTGTATCAGCTGAGATCCTGTTACGGCTCCTTTATTGCATATAATCACTTCACTAATATGATTACCATCCCCCGGTGTGGAGCAACACATTGCACTTTTATTGATATTGCTTTAGAGATCTCAGCATGGCACATGGATCAAATGTTACGTGAGAAGCTTGAAGTATATTTATTATTCATGTTAAATTATAGGTATAGGCTTAGACTCGTCTTAAGACGGCTTGGACGTAGAAAGACCGGAGAAGTCTGCGTAGGGAGGAGGTCAAACAAACACGGGATTTTCACCCACTTTTATTTGAATCTACCTTGGTTATGTTACTTACATGGTTAGCGAACGTAATCTAGCATCACCAGACTGATCACAAATGTGAGCAGCAACCAATAAGAGCCATGAAACATGAGCAGCAACCAATCAGAGCCATGAAACATGACCTGCAACCAATCAGAGCCATGAAACATGACCTTCAACCAATCAGAGCCATGAAACATGACCTGCAACCAATCAGAGCCATGAAACATGACCAGCAACCAATCAGAGCCATGAAACATGACCTGCAACCAATCAGAGCCATGAAACATGACCTGCAACCAATCAGAGCCATGAAACATGAGCCGCAACCAATCAGAGCAATGAAACATGAGCAGCAACCAATCAGAGCCATGAAACATGAGCCGCAACCAATCAGAGCAATGAAACATGAGCAGCAACCAATCAGAGCCTTGAAACATGAGCAGCAACCAATCAGAGCCATGAAACATGACCTGCAACCAATCAGAGCCATGAAACATGAGCAGCAACCAATCAGAGCCATGAAACATGAGCAGCAACCAATCAGAGCCATGAAACATGACCAGCAACCAATCAGAGCCATGAAACATGACCAGCAACCAATCAGAGCCATGAAACATGACCAGCAACCAATCAGAGCCATGAAACATGAGCAGCAACCAATCAGAGCCATGAAACATGACCAGCAACCAATCAGAGCCATGAAACAGCAGTTATTGCTCTGTGAAAAACAAACTTTTTCAGATTACTGCTAAACAGAAACTAAACGTCAAGCTGCTGAAAATGTGTCTGTATGGGAGAGGGGCCAGACCTATCTGCCAGAACAAACGGTATGTAAGGCCGCTTTGGGCAGTTTTTCAAACCTTTACTATATAGGAAAGACAGGAAATTGGGTGAGAAAGAGGGGGAGACATGCAGCAAAGGGACGCAGGTCAGGGTCGAACCCGTGGCTACTGCCTCAAGGACACTCAGCCTCTTTAACCACTGTTCCCCCGGCCGCTCCTAGTGTTGCCTTCTCATTTTTTATTTTGCATTTATACGAGCATCTTTGGGGGGAACTCTGCGTGCATACGGTGATGCAAAAGCCTGGTTCATGACTGATATAACGCTGCCACACAACAGCACCCAGAGCTGGTGCATGTGTAGAAACGTCCTTCTCCTTCTCTCCCTAACAGCGGAGAAGCAGGACACCGTACAGCGTGACAGGGATCTGCAGCACGGTCTGCAGCCTCCCACCGCCTCGGCTCCACCCAGGACACTTGAACGTCCCACGTGTTTGTTGTTGTTTCCCTGAACTCTGCACACGGATGTTAGGGAAACACGTACGCCACTGTGACGACCCTCCCTGCTCTCTCTCTCCCTCTGACATCAGCGGGGTCGTCAGCAGCATTGGCACCACCTGGGGTGTGACGACCCTCCCTGCTCTCTCTCTCTCTCCCTCTGACCTCAGCAGGGTCGTCAGCAGCATTGGCACCACCTGGGCTGTGAGAGTCTGGGTGCTTTTAACTCTGTCCTGGAGCTCAGTCACTGCGGCTCTCCTCCCAGAGACGCCTTGTTTAGCTTTTGTTTGGCGTTTGGGTTTTTGTTCATCCTTCTTACAACATTAAACACACACACACTTCTCCACTCATGCATTCACCTACACCACTAATTTCCCTGACTACACACGCCATGAGTAATTTAGGTCACTTTTTTAGTTACTTCATCTAAATAATCATCATCTCATTGCTTTGTCATGACCATGCGGCCCGGTTTTTGACACACATGAGCAGATCAGTGCACATGTTTGTGTTTGTACCCCTTTACATGGTTGAGCTACTTCCACCCTGGGGAGTTTCACCTTTTTTGTGTTTTTAAGCCCCAAAACCCCGTTGCCGACTAAACAAAGGCACATCTGATCAAATATTTAGTAGTTCTCATGCATCGTGTAAACAGGGCCTGAGTCTGGCAGATTCGTCTTGTTTCCAGACTATAAATAACATAAGTTACGTAACAAACACTGATTTTAACCTTAACTACATTCCTTACCCAAACCCTGCGGGGTCGTGCTGCCTGATATTTGCAGGATAAAGCATGAATTATGATGAATAATCGTGCATTATTAAAGGGCTCTCTTGGAAGGATAAGAGCCTTTCCAGGCACCTCTGCACAGTCATTAAGTGTTAACTGGAATCAAAGCTGGTGATAAACATGCCTAAATGGAGTGATACCATGACAGGAAGTCACATTACAGCGTCAACAGTAATGTGCTTAATTTAAGGCCTGAGCTGATAAAGGTTAAGAACATCCAACGAAAACATGAACCATCCCACGCAGCGATAAAACGCTCTTCCTGACTCTGGTCCAACATCAATATAATACAGAACTGTATCAGCTGAGATCCTGTTACGGCTCCTTTATTACATTTAATCACTTCACTTATGATTAACAGGCGTGTAGCAACACAACACTCTTTTATTGATATTGCTTTAGAGATTTCAGCATGAGACTTGGATCAAAGATGAGGCCGTCGGTCGAGTGTAAAACGGCGGGGATGAGGACCAGCACCTCTAGATCTGAGGCCGTGGCTCTCAGCAGGAAACCGGTGGATTGCTTTCTCCAGGTAGGGAATGAGTCCTGACCCCAAGTGAAGGAGTTCAAGTACCTCGGGATCTTGTTCACGAGTGAGGGGACAATGGAGCGTGAGTTTGGCCGGAGAGTTGGAGCAGCGGGGGCGGTGCTGCAGTCGCTCTACCGCACCGTTGTGACGAAAAGAGAGCTGAGGAAGACAAAGCTCTGGATCTACCCTCAGTCCTGGTTCCTACCCTCACCTGTGGTCATGAAAGCTGGGTCAGGACCCAAAGAACCAGGTCGCGGGTACAAGCGGCTGAAATGTGTTTCCTCAGGAGGGGGTCTGGAGTCTCCCTTAGAGAGAGGGGGAGAAGTTCAGCATCCGTGAGGAACTCGGAGTAGAGCCGCTGCTCCTTTGCGTTGAAAGGAGCCAGTTGAGGTGGTTCAGGATCATCTGGTAAGGATGAACCCTGGGCGCCTCCCTAGGGAGGTGTTCCAGGCACGTCCAGCTGGGAGGAGGCCTCGGGGAAGACCCAGGACCAGGTGGAGAGATTAGATCTCCACACTGGCCTGGGAACGCCTCAGGATCCCCCAGTTAGAGCTGGTTAATGTGGCCCGGGAAAGGGAAGTTTGGGGTCCCCTGCTGGAGCTGCTGCCCCCGAAACCTGACCACGTACAACTTAATGGTTTCTGACTCATCCCTGTGATTTTTCTAGGTTTCCTCTTCTCTGCAGCTTCTTCCTTTAATGTTTAGATTACAGAGAGAGCCGACACACGTGCTCTGTATACTTCCTCTCCAACTATGTCCCCCTTCTTCAATAAGGCAACCAGGGCCGTATCATCCGCATACTTAAACAACATACTATGGTTCCCCCAGCATGCTTTTGAACCCCAGAGGCGTCAGTCTTACCCATTGTAAGGTCTGTAGATGTCGGGAAAGCTCCCGTTGATTTTGACATCTGATCCTGGCCAGAAGAAAGTCCCAGACTTCAGCCCCTGGTGCTTCGCTGTGTGCCAGATCTACAGAGACAAACAGGACAGAGCAAGGTCCATTTTCAATCAAACAGCTGTGGTAAAATAACACATTTCTACAAATACAAACATACTGAAAATGATTATTTCATGCAGATACAGTCTCGAGCATTTCCAAGGATTGTAAGCCCCTGTACGAACCCTTAGTCATAAAATTATGAATAGAGCTTATTGGACCCCATGTAAAATGGCACGGTTAGGACTTGTGTTGGAGATTTTCGTGGTTCCTTTGTTCATATGTTGTATTCATGCCCCGTGATAGACTCACTATGGTCTAAGATTATGTCCTGACTCATTAACTACTCTGGTACAACAACTGCTGCTTTGTCTACTCGGTGTGTTACCAAAGGGAAGTGGTCTAACTGTCCCCCCAGACGGTACACTGTAGAGCAGCACTTATTACTGGATGCAGGATCGTGTTACGACACTGTAAAAAAAATAAAGTTTTACAGGTGGAGGAATGATTTGATGAGAAAGCCGAGATTGCTTCCTACGAACAACGTAGTATAGGTTGCAATAGAAGGAAGACTTAGGGCGCACTCACACTGTCCATCTGTACCGTGCCCAAACAGGTTTTTACGGGTAAAGTCCAGTTCGTTTGACCAGTGTGAGTGCAACCGTACCACGCCTAGCTGTTAATATTGCGAAATTAAACGTAACCAGGACTCACGGGCTGTCCCAGGTACCAGGCAGGGTTGTCTTTCTCTGGACTGGACAGACTGAAGGAGGCGTCAAACACCGGGTCGTACATCGAGTTATCAATCAAACCGTTGGACTCTGGATAGAGACCCTGAGAGAGAGAGAGAGAGAGATTGTGTAAATAAATCAATAAAAATAAAACAATATTTCATTCTCGACTTAAGCACAACAGTTAATTCTTCTTCTTTCAATCTGCAGTGAATTTCAGCTGCAAAAGTCTGCAGGTAGGGAAAGACACTGGGAAGTGTTTTCAAGACACAGACCACAAATCTAAACAGGAGTTTTCCACATAATGTGCCTGGAAACATATCTACATCTGTTCCTGCATGTCCGTGAAGCATGTGTGTGTGTGTGTGTGTGTGTGTGTGCACGGCTCCATGTGCAGCAGTGTGAGTGTCTTTACCGTCACAATAGTGTAGTGGTTTGGGAAAGTCTTGCTGGGAAAAGCTGCCTGCATGTACGGTGCCGAGGTTCCACAACTCTCTGTGACGTAAAGAGCAGAAGACAAAACACGTCAGCTGCTGCGTGCACGCCGTGTTGAGTTAGGAGCACCGCGTCGGAAAAAAAGATTCAATCCCCTGATGGTTTGTTACTTGACGAGGGAGCGTGCGTTGATGGTCGACGTGTGGGCTGGATGAATTTATTGTGGACTCACAAATTGACCAGAGCGAGATGATTTGAGAGCTGGAGGAAGAAAAAGTTCTGAAAACTGATGCTCAGAACTGGACGAAGCACGAGGAATTTGTGAGGGGATACACGTTCCCTCCTCACAGTGAACAGGTGTGTTAGGGCGCACTCCCACTGTGCCTCCGTCCCGTGCCCCGTGCTTTAGGGTCCTTGTCCCCCCCTCCAGGCCCGTTTGTACTCACACTACCTGGGCCTCGGAGAATGCTTCTTGCTGCCTATACGTCATCACGCCGTAACACGTCACACGCATTGATGACGTCATGGCGATGCGTGGCTTTGTTTCCAGATCTTTCCGTAGACCTCGGAGTTTTTGTGCGTCTTGTCGACTGTTTTTGAATCTTTTCATCGACCAAATCTGCAGTAAACACTCCACCTCCGCATCACACCAACGTGAACCTTTCGCCGCCATTGTTTTAAATGTCCGCGCATGGTCCCTCCTTCTTTTTTCTACGTCCCAACAGGCGCACAGGAAATGACCTCAGAACCGCCGTAGGCCTCGTGCTCGTACACGTGCACACGCTCGTGCTCGTACACGTGCAAACACGCTTTACAAAAGCCCACCTCTCCCAAACGGCCCGTGGACGGCAAGCGTGCCGCTCCTAGATGTCGTACGGTTGCACTCACACTGGTCAAAGGAACCAGACTTTAGCCATAAAACCTGTTTGGGCACGGTACGGATGGACAGTGTGAGTTCGCCCTTAATTTTTCTATGTGCAAAAGAGCAACGAATCTCTCTTTTAGCCCTCAGGACACGAACAGTAAAAGCAGAACAGAGCGTAATGTGGTCACTAACTGAGTTTGTCCAGAACAGGGATAAGAGCGCTCCACGTCTGCAGGTACTCGGCCCGCAGTCCGTCCAGAGAGACGAGGAGCAGAGGTTGGTGCTCAAAGCTGTGAGGGAGAAAAAACAATCAATCAGGAGGAAAATATTACACGTACAAAGAAACAAACGTATGCAGAGTGCAGCTGTTGTCCGTGGGTAAAAGAGGAGGTTTTGAGGAGTTGACTGTTGATCTTTTTTTTTGTTCCTTTATTTTAACTAACTTGTAAAATAACATTTCAGAATGCTAGTGCTAACTTGAATGTGCTCTCACCAGATCAATGATCTTGTTGCATTTCTTTCTCACATTGATTCGACGTTCTTACCCTGCTGGACATGTCGGAGTTGACAGGTCATCGCACTTGTCCTGCACCCACTCCGTCTCTCCTACAGCAGGGTGGCACAAATACACGTTAATAATAGTTAAATAACCTTTATTCGACACCTGTTAAAGCTGCAGTCTGCAAGTCTGGTAGATCGAGTCGACTCAGTCAAGTTTTGAATGTTTACAACTCTCACGCCCCTCCCCCTCGACCACCGAGCTCCCCGCTCCCTCCCGTCTAGTGCTCGTCAGTGCGCGTGCACCAGATTCCTGTGAATGCGCCCGTGTCTTCTCTCATCAATACGCTAAATAGCTTGAGGCGTGTGCCTGTGATATTGTAACATGCGCGAGGGGGAGGGGGGATCTGTGGCGTGTGCAGGATACGGGTGCGGTGGATTTTTGCAAAACAAACAACAGGCTCTATGTGCACGTTGAGTCGACTCAGTCAAATGTCGAATGTTTACAACTCTCACGCCCCTCCCCCTCGTCCACCGAGCTCCCCCGCTCCCTCCCGTCGAGTGCTCGTCAGTGCGCGTGCACCGGATTCCTGTGAATGCGCCCGTGTCTTCTCTCATCAATACGCTAAATAGCTTGAGGCGCTTGAGGGGGGGGTGACATGTGACATGCGTGAGGGGGAGGGGGGATCTGTGGCGTGTGCAGGATACGGGTGCGGTGGATTTTTGCAAAACAAACAACAGGCTCTATGTGCACGTAGAGGCACGTTTTTTTTCTTTAATCGGATGATTTACGTTGTTCTATCGGAGCAGAATGCCAACTTCAGTGAAGCTGATCAAAAAAAAGTTGCCGACTGCGCCTTTAAATAAATGTTCACACATGACGTCTCCTCCAATTTTGCAGCCAGGAGCATTTGGAAGATATCTTTGTCTACAGCATGAACAAAATACTAAATCGGCACTGCAGTTGTATTTATAGAGTTAGTTCAGCGAACCATTTAAAGGATAAACTGTGGTTTTAATCCTAAGAGGCACTTAAATACTTAAGGAAACCCTGAACAAACAGTCTTAAAGGCCGTTATCGCTGCTGAGATCAAACGTTTCCACATGAGCATCGTTCTCTCTCTTTCTAAGTTTCTTTTATCAGATCAAAGTCATTTCCAACTAAATAAGAAGTTAGAAGCACTAAACAGTTCCTCCTCGTCCTCTTTCATGTTCTCACCGTGGCAGACATGTTTGTAGTTTGTGCAGCAGTCTCCTGCGGACAGACAGTCGTCGGAGCAGTGGCATCTGCTCTGCGTCAGCCTCTTCTCTCCACAGCGGAGCCGCGTGCACTCCCACCTCTCAGCTGAGGACGACAGAGACGACAGTTATAGAGTCAGTGTACTACGCCGCCTTCTGTTCAACTGATCAGACGCTCATTGTTACACAAATAAAACGAAAGGTCCCGAGTCAAAAGCAGAGTCTCACTTGGGACGGTGCAGATGTCGTGGTAGTCAAAGCAGCAGCTGTTGCCGGCGGCGCAGTTCTGGTCACATCTGCAGCCGGGGATCTCGCTGTCGTAGGGCTCGTAGCACCGATTCCTGCAGGTCGTGTGGGGGGCGACTGGAACAAGAAGATGGGACAATACCTTTTTAATATTTCATCAGAGTCCAGTTTCAGAGTTTTTTTTTGGCAGCTCGCTCACAAAGCATCCACACGTGAGGGAAGGCTGCGGATGAAGATCAAAAATAGTGAAAGTGTTTACTCAGAATGTGGAATAAAGTTTTTAGTTTGGATGTTGGTGTTAAAACCAAGCCCCCACCACAGCGACTTCCTGTTTGATCCAATCAGGAAGCTCCGTCAGCGTCAGTTCTCTGAGTGTCCACTAGGGGCAGGTTTCATAACAGAGCAGTTTCTCATTGAGCCCCATGTTAAACAGGCCGTTTACACAGCATCATTAAGCCTGTTTAAGGCCTGGGACAAATTATTATCTTATTGGTGCTTCTTCCATATGTGCTCTCCACTTTGCTGGTGTATAAAGGGAATTTCCCCTTTGTGGGACTAACAAAGGAATATCTTGTGCATCAGAAAGCCTTTTGTGTGTTTATGATTGTAGTCGTGAAGCGTGTTAACACAGTGTAGTCACATAGGGCGCACTCTCACTGTCCTTCCGTTCCGTGCCTAAACAGGTTTTACGGGTAAAGCCTAGTTCGTTTGACCAGTGTGAGTGCAACCACACCGTGCCTACGTCCACGGCCCGTTTGGGAGAGGGGGGCTTTAGTAAAGCACGTTTGCACGTGTACGAGCACGAGCGTGCGCATGTGTACGAGCACGAGGCCTACGGCGATTCTGAGGTCATTTCCTGTGCGCCTGTTGGGACGTAGAAAAAAGAAGGAGGGACCATGCGCGGACATTTCAAACAATGGCGGTGAAAGGTTCACGTTGGTGTGATGCGGAGGTGGAGTGTTTACTGCAGATTTGGTCGATGAAAAGATTCAAAAACAGTCGACAAGACGCACAAAAACTCCGAGGTCTACGGAAAGATCTGGAAACAAAGCCACGCATCGCCATGACGTCATCAATGCGTGTGACGTGTTACGGCGGGATGACGTATAGGCAGCAAGAAGCATTCTCCGAGGCCCAGGTAGTGTGAGTACAAACGGGCCTGGAGGGGGGGACAAGGACCCTAAAGCACGGTGCACGGGACGGAGGCACAGTGGGAGTGCGCCCATAGAACGCAGAGTCACAAGAAGTTAAATCCACACAAAAGTAATGAAACCGGTTCTGTCTGAAATTGAGAGTGCATTCTCATGATTGTGTGAATTTTTATTGACAGATTATGACTTTGTTTCCACAGTGGCGATACCCCCTGTCTCTCAGTGCTGGCTAAAATAATGGAGATGTTCCTGGATGGAAACTCAATGCGTGTGTTCAGGGAAGTTTGAGTAATTCCTCATTTCGTGTTTTTCTGGACTTGCCACTTTGCACAAGAGGTATGCATCATGTGTCACTCAGCTCTTGTGATGACACATGAAATCCACATGTTACACGGCGTGGTGACTCACCCGCTGAGGTGAACAGAAAAATCCTGTCTGGCTGACGGAGCTGAGAGAGCCTCGTGGAAACGTAATGACATCTACTCACATGACAAAGCAGGTTCTGCGACCTGTGATCTACTATGACGATGCATTTTCAACAGTGCACAAGGAAGACAACTCTTAAAGTCCTGGAGCCATCGTGTGAAACAACTGTCAGTCAAAAAATCCATAAAGTAAAAGGAGGACAAACCCGTTCCTCATGGCAACACAAATATTTTCACTATTAAATTAAGTAGATATATAAATATGTAATCTCAGGGAATAGTTTCCACTTTAATGTCAGAGAATATCCAATAATCTACGCCATGGGTGTCAAACTGATCCAGTAAAGGGCCGTGTGGCTGCAGGTTTTCATTCCAACCAATCAGAAACACAACTGGTCCAACAAATCAACTGTGTGAAGGCAGTTCAGGTGATTGAGTGAGTCGAGTCAGGTGTGTTCTTGCTTGGTTGGAATAAAAACCTGCAGCCACACGGCCCTTTACTGGATCAGTTTGACACCCATGATCTACGCCTCCTGGAGTCCAGAACACCTTCAGCCTTCTGCTACACATTTGCCAGAAATGTGCCATCATGCTCTTGTTGAACAGTACACTGTTCACACAAGGCTATTTAACCGTTCTGTACCTGTAACTGCCCACATGTCCAGGAATCAGATGAAAACTGTCCTGCAGTTAAACTTCTACAACCAAAAAAGCTCAGACGGGGTCAACCGTATGTTACCCTTTTCCCCCAAAAGGGTCCTATGTTCCCTGGGTGCATAAGCCCCTTCCTCCACTGATTTAATTCAGCATTTCGTTAGGGTTAGGGGTCACCGTTAGGGTCAGGGTTAGGCGGTAGAGCGAGGAACATCGGACCCATTACCCCAAAAGGGTCCTATATTCCCTGGGTACCCCACCTCCACTGATTCAATTCAGCATTTCGTTATGGTTAGGGGTCACGGTTAGGGTCAATGTCAGGGGGTAGAGTGAGGAACATCGGACCCATTACCCCAAAAGGGTCCTATATTCCCTGGGTACCCTACCTCCACTGATTCAATTCAGCATTTTGTTAGGGTTAGGGGTCATGGTTAGGGTCAGGGTCAGGGTTAGGGGGTAGAGCGAGGAACATCGGACCCTTTTCTTTAAAAAAGGGTCTAATGTTCCGGGAAACATGGATCCGCGGAACATAGGTACGCTTCCTTTAACACATGATATAAACCAGATAAATATTGCACGCAGATGTTGCCAGCTTCTTAAAGGTATGCCTGAAAAAAAACCTCTGGCCTTGTGTGGAAACAGCGAGACTCTTTCTCGTACTGTATGAGTCAGCACTTCATCACTGAAACAAATGGAGTGAACCGACCTGAATCTAAACGGTCTGCTGAACTTTGAAATGACTGTCTTGAAGTGCATTCTTCCATGCCAGACGCTGTGCTCGCTAAACAGCCAAAGGAACCCCACGGATGGCTGAGCTGCCCACTCATTTGTCTGCTGCAGGATGAGGATAAGCCAGATGGCGTGGTGCGGAAAGATAAAGTGGGAATGTGAAGGGAATCCCCAAAGAATGTTGTTCAGCAGGAAAGTTTCAAAAGCGAGTTAAATGGCTCCTTTGTGTTATGGAGGATGGATGGATGTTGGTTGGATGGCAACACAACCACTTAGGGTGAGGGAAAGATCGTGGGTGGGGTTATAATGAGTGTTTGTAACATTGGGGCGGCAGTAGCTCAGTCAATAGGTGACTTGGCTGGGAACCATAGGGTCACTATGGGTCACATAGGGTCGCTCCTTGTTGAGCAAGGCACTGAACCCCCAACTGCTTGCAGCGCTGGTCACTGGCAGCCCCCTCGCTCTAACATCTCTCCTTAATTGCATGTATATAGGTCCTGTCTGTGCATGTGTGTGTATTTCGGGCCTGTGTGTGTAACATAATTAATAATAAGAGTGAAAAAATTTTATATCCCCGTTGCGGGATAAATAAAGTAACTCTTCTTCTTCTTCTTCTTCTTCTTCAAATACCTTGATGAACGGGACATGAACTCTGGTCTCCTGAGAGTCTGGTGTTTGTTTGAGGCTGTCTCCTTACGCAGAGATCAGTGTAATCCTGGAGCACTTGCTCTGAGCGTCTAGTATCAAAGGTTTTCTAAAGTCTGGGGCGTTTTGTCACTGAGGGCTGTGACAAAACCGTGGTATTTGACCCCCAGGGTATAAAAATGGCCTATTTATGGACATTACAAAATGCACTGATGTCATCTTTCCATGTGAAATGAAGCCACGCTTTGGACGGTCACTGCCTCTGCACCAGGACTCCTTCTTGTTGCGAGGTTTCCAGAAGCGTATGAGTTTGACAACATGCCGACATTGATAAAAGGAACTGATGATCTTGGAGGCATAGGATTCTGGAGTCAATTACAATGTTGAACCGGCTTTCAACTGGAACCACTTCTGGATTCCCAGCCCTTTGGTTGGATTCAGTGTCCCTCCACCTTTTAAATGGACCTTCACTTGGTCTTAGAGAACTCCAGAGAGGAAGTGTGCAATTCACAGAAACTACGCGGAGAAAACTCTGGTGACTGGCTTCCATCAGCAATGCTTACACACCGTGCGGTGGTCGCAAAGACTCATATCACTTTAAAGACATGCGCCACATCACTTCACAGGGGGCTCGTTATGCTGCAAGTACCAAATGGGAATTCCTTGGGCATGAGACTGATTTTGACCAACAATTTGAATCTGAGTCATCATATGTTGCGACAGCTTGAGTTTAACCATTTTCAACAAAGCCCAGATAACATAGCATGAAAACACGTACAGTTATGTGGCGTGAGAACGAAAGGGGGGAGCAGCGGGCAGTCGTAAAGATAAACAAGCATTTCTGTGGAATATGAGCTTGAACGAGAAGTGGGGAAAATGTGAGCATATGAGAGTGCATGTGTGTGTGTGTGTGTGTGTATGTGTGTGTGTGTGTGTGTGTGTGTGTGTGTGTGTGTGTGTGTGGGACGGCACCTTTGTTTCGACATTTCTGCAAGTCCAGTCCAAGACCAAGTCCAAGACCGAGGATCAGTGTCACAATCGATACAGCCAAGGCACCGATCTGTAACACAAAACACAAAGAGGTTTCCTTAAGAGTGGGTTAGTCACAGACAATCCTGACCTTACAAGCCGAGGCCGGTTTGAAAAGCACCCTCCCAAAAAAAACACAGCTTGTGCACAATTGTTTTGTGTGAGTGCAACAGAGGACACCAAACACCACCAAACAGACACAAAGGTCAAAGTTCAATCTATATTCAGGAGTGATGGAGTGGTGTCTTTTAGACGTTGTTTAAAGCTGCAGTCAACAAGTCTGCCAGATCGTGTTTACAACTCTCACGCCCCTCCCCCTCTACCACCAAGCTCCTCTACTTCCTTGTCAGTGCGTGTGCACCAGATTCCTGTGAACACGCCCGCCTCTACTCTCATCGATAAACAACATGGAGTACATGCTACATGGAGGTAGAGAGAGGATAACTTACTCATAGATAGCAATTGTTACATAATTTAGCGTGTGCCTAGCTAGCGTAGCCTAGCAACTGTTATTGAATCTTTTCATCCGACCAAATCTACAGTAAACACTCCACCTCCGCATCACACCAACGTGAACCTTCCGCCGCCATTGTTGTGGTTGTTTTTTCTTTGTCCCAACAGGCGCACACAAAAAAAGGCTTCAGAACCGCCGTAGGCCTCGTGCTCCTGCTCGTGCTCGTGCTCGTACACGTGCGCACGTGCTTTACAAAAGCCCACCTCTCCCAAACGGGCCGTGGACGGCAAGCGTACCGCTCCTAGACGTGGTACGGTTGCACTCACACTGGTCAAAGGAACCAGACTTTAGCCGTGAAACGTGCTTGGGCTCGGTACGGATGGACAGTGTGAGTGCGCCCTGACAGTCAGCTCTGCACTGAGTGGCCAGGATGAAACGGGCGCGGCCGATTTTGCAAAAAACAATAGGCTCTAGGTGCACACAGAGGCACGGTATTTGTTGTTTTAAACCGGATGATTTATGTTTTTCTGTCGGAGCACTGTGTCGGTTTCAGTGAAGATCATCAAAGAAACTGTTGCTGACTGCAGCTTTAGAAGAAGAAGAAGAAGAAGAAGAAGAAGAAGAAGAATTACTTTATTTATCCCGCAACGGGGAAATTGAATTTTCGACCCTACGGTTCCCAGCCAAGTCACCTATGGACTGAGCTACTGCCGCCAATATACAGTAGTTATAATACAGGGTTCGCCATCAGTGACATTCTCATTTGTGTGTCTGACAGCTGCAGTGGAGCTACGTTTTAACTCAATGAAACAATAAAACGGGGAAATTGATTTACACAAAGGAATCATAGTTAGCCATTTGTTCTGTAGTAAAGTTCCTGCACATTTAGTCAGACTGGGGAGCGATGTGATTTGAAGCTGAACCCTCCGTTCTCGTGAATTATTGACCCTTATGGAAACACAGTTTCGAGCAACTGAAACAATCAAATTCCTGGACATGAATGCATCATTGTTTGTTTTGTTCATTTCCAGCATCTGGAATAAAAGTAGACTGTTTGTTCACATCTGTGTGTGATCATTTTAATATAAATATCTAAAAAAGCATGAATTGGTCTGACATCCGATGGAAAGATCGCTGTCAGCCCAACGATCAGCTAATAACAGCGGTCTTGGCGCTACCCGGGTGCAGATGTGCATGATGGAAATAACTCTGCAGTGTAAACATTGAAACTGAGATGATGAGCCTCATGCAAGGAGCGATCTACAAACACAGTTCTGTTCTGATTTGTTAGAACACGTCGGCTTCTGGGATTCACCAATTACTCAGCACAACTGGGTAAGAGCAGGTTTGGTGTATCTTTCCCCTGCCACTGTTCAAACACCACGCCATCATTCAGTTCACATACCACATGTTAGCCAGGGGGCGTACTATCGTTAGTTTGGTGGGTGCACACACTGAACTACAGTTAACACCCCAGGAAGTTTCCTGTGCTGTGTATTTTCATAGTTTTCCGTAGACACACACACAAACACATGTATTGTTGTAGTGTTGAGTATTTATTTTATTCTTATTTAAGAAGAAGTAATCCTGAGTTTAACTAAATGTTCTTTTCTCACCATAGGGTTTCCTGGTGCTGGGCCGGGACAAAGGACCCGAGCCTTGTGTCGGGCTGTCTTTTATAGTGCCCGAATTTTGTAACTATTGGACATTTAGTTTGTTTTTTTTCGTTTAAGACGTTTTCAAAATATCCACAATGCATTTGCATGTCTGTTTTGGGTTTGTCGTGGCTCAGATGAGGGGTCATAAAAGAAATTATGAATGGAAGTGGATGTTTGTTATATTTGTGTTTTGTCTCAAAATAATAAAAAAAACACTTACAGTGACCCCATGTTGGCTCTTCTACCTGTTGTTCTCTACGTAGCTGTAGCCCACACTGTGATGTGTCGTCCCATTTAGAGCACTGGCGATCCGGATTTGGTAATCTTGAAAACTGTGTATCTGGATCAGAGTGATCCAATCCAATGTTGGCATAAGAGTAAGAGGGATTACCAGATCCTGGATAGCAAAGAAAATGGGATTTCCAAATGCGGATAATTTTGTTCCGGATTCAAAGTTTTGAACACCCGGCCCGTGGTGATGGCTGCCTTTAAGGGTGGGTAGATGTAGTGTGGGTATGTATGACAGTGATTTGGGAAAATAACTTGTAAAGATTGATTGATGACTTCATTGATTTCAATTAAAGATGGTATGGTCCATGGATTGGATTGTTTACTCCAGGTAGGGAATGAGTCCTGACCCCGAGTGAAGGAGGTCAAGTACCTCGGGATCTTGTTCACGAGTGAGGGGACGATGGAGCCTGAGTTTGGCCGGAGAATCGGAGCAGCGGGGGCGGAGCTGCAGTCACTCTACCGCACCGTTGTGATGAAAAGAGATCTGAGGAAGGCAAAGCTCTGGATCTACCCTCAGTCCTGGTTCCTACCCTCACCTGTGGTCATGAAAGCTGGGTCAGGACCCAAAGAACCAGGTCGTGGGTACAAGCGTGTGAAATGTGTTTCCTCAGGAGGGGGGCTGGAGTCTCCCTTAGAGAGAGGGGGAGAAGTTCAGCATCCGTGAGGAACTCGGAGTAGAGCCGCTGCTCCTTTGTGTTGAAAGGAGCCAGTTGAGGTGGTTCAGGATCATCTGGTGATGACTCCCATTATCGATTGATTCATAAGGATAAGAATCGTTAGTTGCAGCGTTATTAATGTTGATTTGTAAGGTACAAATGCTGTCTTATTCTATTTTAAAGCATTCTCTACACATTTAAACGTGTCCTCTTATGATAGTTTAATAATAACTGCAGGGTTTGAGGTTCTTCCCATAAGTGCACATGACACCACTTTTTACATTATAGAGTAATATCACTTCATATCATCACTTTATTGAGTTGTACTGTAACTTAGTGCAGTAAGAAATGCTGCTACACTGTTATCCGTATCGCTCATTATCACTTATTTAGTTTGTACTTATCTTATCTCAACATGCTGCTAAACTGCACGCTGCGTATTGTTGTATATTGTATAAACCTGCGTTAAACCACAATGTCTGTTGCACTCTGTCACATTTAGTTATCGTTTGATTATTTTACTTTAGCTTTATTTTGATTTGATTTATGTTTTTATGCTTATTGTCACTCTGATCCTTTCCCATCTTTGTATTGAAACTGTTGCACAATCATTTCCCTCGGGATAAATAAAGCTTCTTGAATCCACTGAACAAACGAGCCCCCAAAAAACATCCAAGTAAATAAGTAAAGGCTTAAAAACCACATCTTGGATTCTATTAAACTCCTAAAGCGTTACTCACTGTCAAAAAACAAGTAAACACAGAAGGCCTCGAGGCTTTCCCCATTCCCATCCATCCATAACCAAAGCCGTTACTCACAATAATCTTCTTTTTCTGCGACTCCTTCATCCAACCCATGGCTGCCATGACAATGGATGTCACACAGTCAGACAGAGAGAAAGACAGACAGCCGACAGATCCTTCTGTATAAGAGGCGATAAAGTCCCGCAGCAGTGACCTCTGGACTGCGTTTGCACAGCAGATAAGTAACCGATTGCCCAAACACAGAGATAATCTCACGTTTCTGTGTTTTAAGTCGTGACGATGCTTTTGACACTTTTTAACTCAAGTGTGGTTAATGAATAACTGGGACGTAAATAAAAACGCTATCATATAGAGATTCAAACTGCCGATGTTAGACAGTCTGATTGCTGTGAATATCAATCGCAGAAGATAAACTTTCGGTTTATTTGACAGGTATTAAGATTAACTGCAGCAACTGTGGACAATAATGGATTATTGATGATACTGAGATGATGTGAGATATTAAATACTGAGAGGTAACTGAGCATGTGCTGTCTCAAAGCGAATTGATCATGCACACGTAGTTCAGTGTAATCAGAAACCTTGAGCTTGGAACTACCTCAAATAACCCGACCTGAGGAACTGATTATATTTGAATTATGAAAAGTCAGGACCTTTGGTTTGAAAGACGTCCTCTGATTGGCTCTGACTGCAATAACACGGAGCAACACTGACACTGCACAGCACTTGTCATAGGCTGTGTTATGCATACAACTGCCTCATTAGTATTTGGTTTCATGGACCATGGTCAGACCTACACCTCGGTCACATTCACCCATTCACAGACATTCACACTGATGGCAGTGGACATCTACAGACCATCTAATCTATCCATTCACACACCCATGCACAGCACAAGGAGCAATTCAGGGTTCAGTGTCTTGCCCAAGGACACTTCGACATGCGGACCTGGGTTTGAACCACAGATCTCTTGAATGGAGGACAACCCACTCCTACACTGAGCTACAGTCGCCCCCTAGCATGTGACTGTTGGATGTATTCCCTATAATTTGGGCGGTTTTGAACGATGCATTGAGTCGTAAAGCCCAAAAGGAAGCTTCAAACAAGCTTGTTAGCATGTTTTGAAGACAAACGTGTTTACAACTGTTGTGGCTGTTCTGAATTGACTCACTGGAGCCTCCAGCTATACAAGTATGCCCAAAGAATGTCTTGAACACTAAATATGGGCCTCAGAGACACGGCAGCATTTCCCCATAGGGATATAAACACTTCCCTCTGTCTTTGAGCTTTCCCAAACTGTGCGGTTTTGCCTCATTTTACTGATTAGGAATAACAGAGCGCACAAATATCTCCAGGACTTTGAAGTGCAAGCTCATATTCCACTCTGACTTCACTCTTGGCTAATACACTGCTAAAATAAATAAATAAAAGGGAACACTCAAACATCTATTCATCTTCAACCTCTTGTCCCTGTCGGGGTCGTGGGGGGCTGGAGCCGATCCCAGCTCACATCGGGCGTGAGGCGGGGTCCACCCTGGTCAGGACGCCAGTCTATCACAGGACACATAGAGACGAACAGAGACAGACAGCCATTCACACCTACGGGTGATTTAGAGTCATCAATGAACCCAACACCTGCACGTCTTTGGACTGTGGGAGGAAACCGGAGAACCCGGAGAAAACCCACGCAGACATTCCAGTTGAAAATCTTTATTCATTACATCGTGGGACGAGTTGAGAACAAAATAACATAAGGATGATCTATGGAAATCAAAGTCATCAGCTCCAGTGGAGGTCTGGATTCAGAATCATACTCAAAATAGAGGTGGAAAAATACGATGACAGCCTGAACGGCTTTCATCCACAAAGGGCACAAGGCGCCAACGGCCAGTGTTCTCTGGCAAATGCTGATCGGGTTGCACGGTGTCGGCTGTGAGCACAAGCCCCACTTGTGGACGTCGGGCCCTCACACCACCCTCATGAAGTCTGTGTCTGCCCGTAGACCAGAAACATGCACATCAGTGGCCCGCTGGAGGTCCTGCTGTAGGGCTCTGGCAGTGCTTCCTCCTTGCACAAAGGAGCAGATAGCGGCCCTGCTGCTGGGTTGTTGTCCTCCGACGTCCCCCTCCACATGACCTGGTGTACTGGGATGTCTCCTGGTATCTCCTCCATGCTCTTGACACTGAGCATGAGCACTGAGCAACTTCTATGGGTTGCAGACACTGCATTGTGCTGCTTGTAATGATGAGGGCACCGGCAAAATACAAATGTGACCAAAAATCAGCCAGAAAAGATAAGTTTAAGTAAAGGGTCTGTGTCCAGCAGCTGCAGAACCACTCCTTTATAGGGGTTGTCTTGTTAATTACCTCTCATGTCCACCTGTTGGCTGCTCCATTTGCACAACAGCAGGTTAAATTGTGTTGTGTTGTGTTAAAAGTGTTGCTTCCTAAGTGCCAAGTGGATATC
Organism: Echiichthys vipera; assembly: GCF_963691815.1. NCBI lineage: Eukaryota > Metazoa > Chordata > Actinopteri > Perciformes > Trachinidae > Echiichthys > Echiichthys vipera. The sequence continues at coordinate 28,282,244 of NC_139838.1, forward strand.
CAGGAACTGTGACTGACTTGGAGTTGCATTGTAATAATTATGTGTTCCCTTTATTTGTTTGGAGCAGTGTAGATGCTTATTCTATTTCTTCACAAGGATTTCTTAGGAAATAATATTCCCACTGAGCACCACAGTGGGAACACGATGACAAACATGAGGATGCCTGAACACCCCTCTCCACATGGATAGAGGCTCCCAAAGCAATTTCAGTCAAAAGCAACTGGACTTGGTTATTTGTCTAGGGAGACGTTTCACCTCTCATCCAAGAGGCTTCATCAGTTCATGTACGCATCTGACCAGGACCAGGACCAGGACCAGGACCAGGACCAGGCTGGGACTGGACCAGGACCAGGACCAGGACCAGGCTGGGACTGGTCTGGACCAGGTCAGTTGTTGCAGTTGTTGCTGAAATTGCTTTGGGGATAACGACGACCTGGGAAAATGAGGACATTCACAGGCGTATGGATAGAGGTGTTTTTGACATTAAGTCACGAGTGATAATTACTTACTTGTGTCCTGAGCAGGCGCAGCAAATTATGTGAGTTATCCGTGACAGCAAAGCGGAGCTCAGCGGCCAACACACTCGCTGCATCCAAGTGTAAAGGGTGTAACTGTGTGAGCAAGAGACCATATGACTTTGACACGAAGTTGAGTTTGAGCGGCCACAGAAACTCTGCAGACGATGATCGCAGTATGATGACCGGTGAGGATACTGAATGAACTTAGGTTCGGGAGCAGGGCCATGCCTCAACCACACCTCTAAACACCTGACACACCCTTACATACCATGCTAACCTGTTCAGCGCTGTTTGTCTATGATTCCTAGACCCACCCGATCACGCCATCGACCCATAACTTCATTCTCTCCCTCATCCCGCTCCCCTCACCCTAGTTTCCCATCCCTCGACCCCTTCCCTCATTCCCTAACCATTTTTCCTTGTGTCTTTCTTACTCAAACCAACGCTTACCTTGATGTCCAGAAGGGTCTGAAATACACTCGGTGAGAGGAACCGAGCCGGGACCCCCGCACAGAGTCTCGAGTCACCCGCACTCCCGATCATCCTCCCGAATCAGAGCAACCAGGCTCATCGCATCCCTCCCACATCTCAACCGAATCCATTCAGCCGACTACCAATATACACATGATCGCGTTTCAATACATGTTAAAAAGACTTATCGTTGCTAGTGAATCAGCAGCCGATCAAATCTCCCCGCGGCTGCAGACGCAGCTGCATAAAGAAGAAGTCAGTTCCAGTCCAATTCTCTACATCTTTTATTTGAAAGACTACAGGAATAAACATGGCTTTGTTGACCGTTCGGCAGGCTCTTAAGTCATTTTATTGATGTTTCATTGATTATTTCTCTCTCAGTTCGACTGATTACCTTTGATAGCTATGTTAACTCGTCACTGTATCTACAGAACATACCAAACATGAAGAAATACAGGTTGTGACTGCTTTAACACGTGCAGAGTTAAACATGTGAATGCAGGAGGTCCGATAAGGAGATGAAGTGACTGTGGTGACAAACGGAAAATGAGACCAGTGTTGTTGGGCTACTGATGCTGCGTTAAAGGAAAACTCTTTAGTTGAACAGTCTGGTTCTTATATTTATATTTTTAGCAGGACACAGCTTGAACATGACGAAGGTAAATGCCTAATATTAGTATGGATGTTACTTCATTGTATAGTTTGCGTTTGCGTTGAGCGTGTTTGTTTACACTACCACCAAGACGCACTGTGATCCGATCACTCAAAACACGTGTTGAGGCGATCTGGGACGCATTTGACGACAAATCTTTCGTAGTATAAAGGGAAAAGTGTCCTCGACAAGGACATAACGGGGAAATACATTGATGCAGGATGTGGTATTTTGCCAGGTGTCTGTCGTTTTGCCCGATGGAAGGAGATGCGTTGGATTCTGCTGACAGCGATATCTCCAGCTGTACGGACACAACGTTGACCATCAAGAGTGTTGACGTAACGACTGTGGCCCTTTGACCTTTCGAGAAAAAGACTTTTACTTTAAGGTAGCATCAGTTTTGTCGCCTCCTTGTGAAGAAGCACTCCATCAATGATCTATTTTATCCAATTACAGCAAACGGGGACGGATCTATTACACTGAATTAATACTGTACCACTAGGTGCCGTTATTATTATGATGCTACGTAATAAATATGACAAATTGTATAAAAATATACACCTAGATGATCAGCTGAGGCAGAGGCAGGGGAAGCGAGATGAGAGGGGGGTGGATGGATATGTTCATGTGTGCACTGGGGTTAGAAATCAACTATTTCACTCACTTTTCTGATTCATTGGAGCATGAGAAAGGCTCGGTTTAGGTTGGTTTTTCCTCATTTAACGCTGAATACTTTAGGAGCTTTTGAAGTCCTCTGGGACCGTTCGAGTCTGGTGTGCACACGTTTACTTCATGGTGTTTTAAAGGAAAAGTTTGACATTTTGAATCAAAGAAACGAGATATAACAGCCAAGCAACTGCTAGCCCGTCCGGTATATAGACGGACGAGCAGGTGCCATAATGGTCAATCCATTTACCTCTGAAGTCCGAAGTCCGAGCTGGCTGTGATGTCACACCCGAGTCATCAGTGTTTCAGTTACAAAGTCGGCAAAAAGTAGCCAACGACCAAAAACGGAAGAGAAGAAAAGATGGCTACATCTACAAAAGTTATCCATTAGCTTGCGTTGTCCGAATATGAACAACATCTGGTCAAATATGCGATTCTTCTGCAAACTGCCAACGAGTTGGATCGAGAGGAAACACAAAGGCGCAGAAAGTAGCCTATTTTTTTGTTTCTACGTATTTCATACTTACTGATTACGACCGGGGCAGCCATCTTTAAATGTAAACCCATGGGGTTTGTATGGATCGTCCGACTTTCCGAGTCGGAAATCCGACCTCGGGGGTCATTTCAGTTGAAAGTGCCGACTCGTGGCTCGGAAATCCCGGATTTGGAGTAAAACTGGGACGCGCTGTAAGTCTAGTTTCCAAAAAATGTCAAACTATTCCTTTACCATAACAGCAATGTTGCATGTTTTAGCTCATTGACTAGACTTTACCGCTAACTATTTTGCATATCATGCTGTAGGCTTTCAGATTTTTGAACGTATTTTGGGATTTTTTCAGGCATTGGCTTCAACTCATTTCTATAAAGCATGAAAATGGACTCAAAGTTACTGTTTGCTCACATATGAGAAAAAACAGACTGATCAGCTGATACAAGTAACAGAGAAAGACACATTCAAAAGTGTTTAAATCTACATCATGCAATGGGAGGGCAGCAAGAATACAGAGTATGAGTTGTTTATAGTTACGGAGCTAAAACCCCAGTATAGTCCTTGACGTGTGCATGAGGGTGTGCTGTTAAAACTGTGTTTATGAAATGTGTAGTGGCAGCTGTGGAAAAAGCCCCCCGTCCTGCATCCATCTTGTGCTAGCTTATTTCTTCTCAGATTTTTTGGGGACAGTGTTGAATATTCCTGCTGTAATCTTCCAAACTACTACTTGCCAAACCTTTCTTTTTTTAATCTTTTCAATTTTAAAAAATGTGCTTTTTCCAAACACTTCTGGGGCAGTTCCTCGGGAGTGGAACAACGGAGCGCCGGCTGTCCAGCAAGCATGCGGTGAAAATGCAGGATTTCTACAAAAGGGCTATATCCTGTATGTGTGTATGTGTGTGTGTGTGTGTGTGTGTGTCTCTGTGTGTCTAGTCGTCACTCTCAAAGGTGTGCAGGTAGGTTTTTAGGCTCAGCGTGCTGGTCAAGGTGAGGTTGGTAGAGCGGTAGAGGTCCAGGCCCGTCAGGATCTCCACATCTCGGACTCTGGCCGTGTGGAGCTTTAGCAGGTCTTCCACCCACTTTGACTCATCCTCTACACTCTGCGGAGACACAGACAGGAAGTGGTTATTCACTGGGAACAATAAACACCTGAGGTCTAGATGCTGACACGATTTCATTTGGATGAAAAGAAGAAAGGATTTTACTCTGACGGTCGTCTAGATAAGGCTGAAGTTGGTGTTGTGAACAGAATAATATGCTGCTGCATACAAAGTGGGGTTTGCGGCAGTGTTCATCACTGTAAATTGCTGCGTAACTCCCAGCCAACTGGAAGTTTTAGTCAGCTCCAGATAACTGCCAGAAATTGCCGCAAACTCAAAGTCTAAGTTGAGAAAGTCACCTTGGAAATACCGCAACAACGGAGAAGAAGAGACGCTGTGGAGAATCCAAACACCGGAGAGTTTCTCTCCAAATCCTCCTCCATCCTAGAGACAAACGTGTCCCTGGTTCTGGTCTTAGTGGAGACTTTGGTGCTGTTCTGGACTCTGATGCACCCATCACTCTGCAGTTAGTGTCCTCACTGAGCAGAGGGTGCTGCTGGGAGCCCCATCACTCTGCAGTTAGTGTCCTCACTGAGCAGAGGGTGCTGCTGGGAGCCCCTTCACTCTGCAGTTAGTGTCCTCACTGAGCAGAGGGTGCTGCTGGGAGCCCCTTCACTCTGCAGTTAGTGTCCTCACTGAGCAGAGGGGGCTGCTGGGAGCCCCTTCACTCTGCAGTTAGTGTCCTCACTGAGCAGAGGGGGCTGCTGGGAGCCCCTTCACTCTGCAGTTAGTGTCCTCACTGAGCAGAGGGGGCTGCTGGGAGCCCCTTCACTCTGCAGTTAGTGTCCTCACTGAGCAGAGGGGGCTGCTTGGAGCCCCCTCCCCGTCCCAAAGCACTCCCAGGCACCACTTCCTCACTACATTTAGAGACTTTTCACAGCTTCTTATAACTGGATTTAGAAACAGAGCCTAGAGCAGTTTAGCTCCTTATTCAGAGCATCAGCGAAAAGGGAGAAATCTGTGCTGGGCCTCATTCAGTCCCATGCATGTGGCTCAGAGTCCAGTTCAGTAAACAGTCTCTGGGTCCGTCTCTGTCCTCTCACGCAGCAGCACTGTTGTTGTTATGTGATGCTGCGTTTAACAAAGTATGAGGTTTCTGCGCCATGAGGGGCGTTTTCAAATATTCCCAGATATGATAAATTACAGTTGACTAGCAAAATAATAGACAACTTGCACTTGGCAATGAGACATGTTTCTGTTACCACAGTAACAATCTATCGAGCATCATTTACCAAAACAGCCAGCGGCCGCGGGGAAGGAAACCGCTGCTAGCCCCGTGTAATGATGACTTATTACAGTCAGATCAAAAAGAATCTACAGACTCATGGAAACCACTAATTACCTGCATATCTACATGCAATCAGTGTTTATGTGCTCTCCATTACACAACTTGACACTGTTTACTGCCCTTTCGGCCGCGTGTCACCGGTTCTCACTAACAGACCCTGCAATGATGGTATTTGTATTGTGCAATTCCGTTTTCTACAGAAAAGTGTTTTCCACGCATTCGGTTGTCCAAAACTCAAAGGTTTCCAGTTTCTGAGTAAACCAGCAGCTCCCTTACGGGCAACACGCTGCAGCGGCGGCAAGTTCAGTCATGTCATTTGGAACATGTAGCACCAGACACAACCAACACTGAGAAGGAGTAATTAAGATCTGACAGCCGACGATATGTGCAGGGGTGTCAAAGTTCATCATTGCTGGAGGAAATGGCCCTGCTGCATGTCCTGATGTGATAAACGCTCCGGGTGTGTTTACGGTTAACTACACAATCGCACAAAAAAGCCCTCTGGCTCTCATTAAGAGCTGCTTTACTGTTTTGGAGTAAACAGAACTTCCAGCTGTTCATTCACTCATCATTGTTTTCCAAAACACTTGGTGAAGGAAAGGATAAGATCTTCAAAGGGTCCTAAATATGGTTGTAATGTAACCGTTAACAGCCGTCTCATCGTTGTGTTTGTTTGGCCCGTCCACAGTGGCCCTTAGGGCGCACTCACACTGTCGTTCTGTACCGGGCCAAAACAGTTTTTTCAGCTAAAGCCTAGTACTTTAATGCAGTGTGAGTGCACCCGTTCTGCGCATAACAGCCGCCCACGGCCCGCTTGAAAGAGGTGGGCTTTAGCAGAGCCGTTTGCACATGTACGAGCACGAGCGTGTGCACGTGTACGAGCACGAGCACGAGCCCTACGGCGGTAGCGGTATGTGCGCCTGTTCGGACATAGAAAATAGAACGACGGACCGTGCGCGGATATTTAACAACAACAACAATGGCGGTGAAAGGTTCACGTTGGTGTGATGCGGAGGTGGAGTGTTTACTGCAGATTTGGTCGATGAAAAGATTCAAAAACAGTCGACAAGACGCACAAAAACTCCGAGGTCTACGGAAAGATCTGGAAACAAAGCCACACACACGCGATCAATGCGTGTGACGTGTTACGGCGTGATGGCGTATGGACAGCAAGAAGCATTCTCCAAGGCCCAGGTAGTGTGAGCACAAACAGGCCTGGAGGGGGGGACAAGGACCCTAAAGCACGGGGCACGGGACGGAGGCACAGTGGGAGTGCAACGGATGGGTTAACAGTTGAAATTCATCTTGTGGGTTGGTTTTTAACACTTCACCAGAAAGCAAATCGAAAAAACAACATTTTTTCAACGTTTTCTTTCAATAGCGAACCTGTATCAGTTCTTTATTTGTATCCGCAACAGCTCACATCCTTAGTAACCAATTACAATTATTACAAGGCAGTCAAACAAGGTCATGTTCTGCACGTGTCAGCACAAAAACAACAGGCTAAACCAACACAATCGTCATGCAATCAGTGTCACAGTTTGCTCTGCTGACCCCTGATCAGTCTGCAGCTTTCACCTGCTGCTCTCACCTGCTCCCCATCTCCAATCAAGCCGGTATATATGCAGCCTCACTTCGCTCACTCTTTGCCAGAGTGTCTTCGCTCTCTCGTACCTGCTTTGACCTGCTGTAATAAAGACCGTCTTAAAACGAATACCTGGTTCATTTGTGCTGCATTTGGGTTCACTCCAAACCCGGCAAACCTCTTCTAGGGAATATGCCTCTGCGCCCACGCCACTGCATTTGTTTTAATCTCTGAAACACGGAGATGACCACAAACGATAACCAGATTTCTGGAAGGGAACACCTTATTTAGTAATATTTTTAATCATGAACTAATGCCCCGATTATACAACCAGCTGAGTCATGAGTCAACGATCATTATGTGCTCAAGAAATAAGATTCTTATCTGCGTCTCTGATTAATACCATGATGTCAGTTCTTTTGAATTTAACACTAAAAAATGCAAGTGACCTTAGACTGAAGGTCAAAATTAGACACTTTATGAACATGTCTACTTTAACTTTTCTTCTCTTTCCATCAAAAGTGGGACAATGGACTTCAGAGGGAGGGGAATACTGGCCCTTAGTTTGAGCATAAGACTCTAAACACCAGGTTTATTGTGATTTCGCTGCGTCCTTAGCCTTGAAAAGTGGGTCTATTATCACTAACTTCCTCCAAACTTCTGAAGAAACGTTCAACTTCTGAAGGAATTTCCAGTTCTGAGAAACCCTGTTAATGTAAACCTTAGCTTATATAAACATCTGCTTCTGTGGCGCTGCTCGCTGCAGGGGCCCGCTGAGCCAAACACAAACAGCATTTGAATGGATGAGGTCAAAGCACATGTCTGGTGATATTCTATCCATAATGTTATACATTTATAAAGTGCTTTATCTTCTCCCTCTGAGCTCCACCATCAAAGCAACATGTGGTTCTGTGTAGTTGGTGTTTATTTGAAGCCATAAAGCTGAACACAAACGTTCACTGATCGATGCACGAACGACACGCGACTCATCGGCGTCAAATGACTCGACGAGGTTTCACGAGAGCTCGTCCTCGTTTACACAGTAGCGAGAGCCAAAGGTCACGGCCCTTCAGAGAGTGAATACCCAGTCACAAGACCGATGATACGGAGTGACAGCGAGATTAAAGGTCAGAGTGGTGGGTTGGAACGTTTCAGCCGTCTCCCTGTAGTTTCACGACTTATCGTTTATGAACTGTCGCTTTATCATGTAACGCTTTTATGACGTGTGAAAGAGATCCTGATGTCAATGGGTTACTGATCTGAAGTGGGACAACCAGAGGCTCCTCCAGAGGAGACCGTGTTGTACTGTGCATCTCAGGAATGGGATTCAGTGCCAGGAGACATCAGAAACATTAGTTCTTACTGTTTCTTTTCAGGAAACAGTTGTGTGTACATTAGGACTGCAAATGCTTCCTCTGCTGACTTCCCGGTTACAGTCATGTCCTGCCTGTTTCTTATGTGCTCATGTACTGTCACGTGACCAAGGGCGCACTCACACTGTCCATCCGTACCGTGCCCAAACAGGATTTTAAGGGTAAAGCCTAGTTCGCTTGTCCAGTGTGAGTGCAACAGTACCACGCTACGGCCCGTTTGGGAGAGGTGGGCTTTAGTAAAGCACGTTTGCACATGTACGAGCACGAGCGTGCGCACGTGTACGAGCACGAGCGTGCGCACGTGTACGAGCAAGAGGCCTACGGCGGTTCTGAGGTCATTTCCTGTGCGCCTGTTGGGACGTAGAAAAAAGAAGGAGGGGCCATGCGCGGACATTTCAAACAATGGCGGTGAAAGGTTCCCGTTGGTGTGATGCGGAGGTGGAGTGTTTACTGCAGATTTGGTCGATGAAAAGATTCAAAAACAGTCGACAAGACGCACAAAAACTCCGAGGTCTACGGAAAGATCTGGAAACAAAGCCACGCATCGTCATGACGTCATCAATGCGTGTGACGTGTTACGGCGTGATGACGTATAGGCAGCAAGAAGCATTCTCCGAGGCCCAGGTAGTGTGAGTACAAACGGGCCTGGAGGGGGGGACAAGGACCCTAAAGCACGGGGCACGGGACGGAGGCACAGTGGGAGGGCGCCCTAAATGTGTTGGTGGTGTGTGTTTGTGCTTTATGATGCTGTACATGTGCTCTTATGAAGGTGTGTTTGTCCTGTTTTAATCTGCTGCGTAACGCTAAATGCCCATGGGGTTTAATGTCTTATGTAAGGAACGCTTGGTGAATTCACGAGAACAGGACTCCATGAGGGGTTTCCAGAGACATTGATTATATTTTGAGGTGGAACTTTATGCTTTTATTAGAAAGCACCACTAGAGAAATGTCTGTTTTAATTCCCAGGAGGGCAAATATCGTCTTTCTGTCATACTGAGACACTCAGAGAACAAGTCCCCGGCTGTGAATGCACCCTGGGGTGACCTCTATGTCCATTGCTGTCGTGCAGTTTGTGGTTTGGACCAAAGTTGGAGGCCAGCCAACTTCTAAGTGATGTGTAACCTGAGACTGAAATCGGAAACACTTTGTTCCAAAGCAGTTTCTGGATAAACGCTTTCTGCAGTCTTTGTCTTCAGCGTTGTCAGGAAGCAGACAGGAGGATTTCCAGCTGTGCTGACGTTTGTTCCAGGGAGAGAAACAAAACGTTCTTTGAGAAGACAAACAGGAAAAGGTGCACAAAGGACATTTGCCCTCTGTCCTGACCGAAACGTTCTGGACTGCACTTATAACGTTGGACGGTAAAATGATGAATCATGATGAAATGGTTGTTATGAAAACACAAGGACCAAAAGACTTCAGGGTTGCATTTTTCAGCCTGGGATTAAAGTGTCAAACGAGAGTTTTTGATGCAAAATCCGAACATCTGTGTGTCTCTTCTGACCCAAAATGAAAAATAATCATTGTTTTTAAAATGTACTTTTCTCATTTGAGAGCTAACAGGTTGTGTTCCTAAACCATCTGTTTGTACAGTCGATCGAAGAGCAAACCGTTTTGTCACTTATAGTAATACCACCACACGAAAGACCACAGTCAAGGTCGAGATGATGGAGTTAGCATGCTAATGATGCTAATCCTGACAACTAGCCTCCAAGGACAAGTGAGGGCAAGAGGCTAGCTGAGTAGAAGCCGGGTGAAACGGCTAATTTCCCCCAAAAACCATTGATTATAAAAAGAAAAATGGACGTAGCGTCTCCGTCAGGTCCATTCTCTCAACTTGATCCAGTTGTCCTTGGTTACGGGAGTCTCCATCTTTTCAAACTTTGACTCCGCCTCATTTCCTCTGACCAAAAAAGGGCATGTATGTGACGTTGGGGGGGAGAGGCGTACGTCCATCTTGCTGACGTTTACCTCCGAGGAGAAGTTAGGGCCAGAGGCTAGCTGTCACTCAAGAGGCCACGCCCCTAATTATTCATAAACTTTAACCTCCAATAAAATAAAAACTAGCCCCTCCCCCTCAGTGTTGTCATGGAGATCTGAGCTAAACACACAGACTAGAATGTTCTTTTGTCCTTAAACTGGTTTAATGATGCTGTGTAAACGGCCTGTTTAACATGGGGCTCAATGAGAAACTGCTCTGTTATGAAACCTGCCCCTAGTGGACACTCAGAGAACTGACGCTGACCGAGCTTCCTGATTGGATCAAACAGGAAGTGGCTGTGGTGGGGGCTCGGGGTTGAAACATCCCGCTCTTCCTCCATTAATGTTCTTTGACTTCTTGAAAGCAATTGAGCCGTTTTCCAAGCACAGTTTGCGCTCAGAGTATTCCCCGCAGACCACATTACGCTGAAACGTCCTCGCCGTTGTGCATTTAAAAAGCTTCCTGACGGGAAATCAGCTGTTTTGATGAACCTCGAACGGCCTTCCTGGCAGCACATTCACTTCCCAGACACAACAGAAAATGAAGGAGTAGCTTCCGGTCGAGAGGGGTTTCCCTGCAGCGTTTCATTGTTTCGGTTATTGTGAACTATTCCACTGAAAAGGGACAAAGACCCTTCAACAGCGCTGTTAACTGTGACCTCTGTGCTCCAGTAATGTGTCAGTCTCACTTCCTCTTGACACTGTGATGCCTTTTACTTCCTTATACTATGTGATATAATATACTATGATGGTAAAGGGCTCTTTAGAAGTGTGTGTCAGAAACCCCTCCCCCGACGCAGAGAGTCGTCTCTTTAAAGTTTGTCAGTTCTGTGTCGAAAGTCGTCAAACTTTGTGTTTTAATCAAAGCTGTAATCATGAGTAAAAGCAGAACTAGGAGGGGTTTAAAGGTTCAGGTTTGCACACAAAGTTTAAAAAAAAACACTTATGTAAAGAATGTTTTTAAGCTGCAAACAAAGACGAATAAATGACTCACCGGAGTAAAGTACGGTGGCTGTTTAGGTTCAAATAATTCACCCTATCCTAACATTTACTCTGTTTGCTAACTCTAATGGTTCTCACTTACAGTCAAATGCAGTTGAACGTACACTGTGTACATATTTGCGGTGCATGTAAACAGCACATTTATCAGCGTGCAGCAGCTCACGGAGGCTTCTGCAAAACAAACTGGGATTCTTTGTAAAGTTTGTCTCATCTCATCTTCAGCCTCTTATCCGGGGTCGGGTCTCGGGGGCACCAGCTCCAGCAGGGGACCCCAAACTTCCCTTTCCTGGGCCACATTAACCAGCTCTAACTGGGGGATCCTGAGGCGTTCCCAGGCCAGTGTGGAGATCTAATCTCTCCACCTGGTCCTGGGTCTTCCCCGAGGCCTCCTCCCAGCTGGACGTGCCTGGAACACCTCCCTAGGGAGGCGCCCAGGGTTCATCCTTACCAGATGATCCTGAACCACCTCAACTGGCTCCTTTCAACACAAAGGAGCAGCGGCTCTACTCCGAGTTCCTCACGGATGCTGAACTTCTCCCCCTAGGCTAAAGTTTTTACTCTCTGTAAGAACCAGAGGAGAGTTGAGTCTAAATAAAGTACAAATTCAAATCACACAACACTTTTGAATGATGAATGGGGAAACGTCACATGCAGAGCGCCTCAGCTTGGTCATGTTTAACGCCTGTGAGTCACTGTTGGCGAGAATTTACTACAACTGCTCAACTATGCAGATAAAATTGTCGACTCTTGGGTTCCTGAGGTTTGACGCATCAAGGAATCTAGTGTGACTCACTGCAGCTGAGGTCCAGTCATCAAAACTCATGTTACTGCTGCTTGAGACCAGTTTGGCAGCAAATTGCTGCTTAAATTCCTGTCCAAATGTTTGTGCGGGCGCTCAGTCACTCTCTCCACATCAGTCATAAACACTCATGCCATATGAGGGGGGGGGGGGGGTGTCTGCTGCTCCTTTAAAGGTCCAAATGCAAAAGTCAGGACTTAAAGGCTCAGTCGGCAGCTTGCTTTTGGCAGTGTTAAGCAAAAACTCCCATAATAACCTTGGGGATGAAGTAAATGGAGTGATGTGAGAGAAGATCAGACCTGTGCATCTCTCTTAGGCTGTTTTCAGCCTGCAAAGGATCGACCCAGTGACGGCCGACTTAGCCTCCTGCTAGCCGTAGCCAAAGGCACACGGCTGTTGCTGATACGAGATCAGGTTGATGTTGCTACGTTAGAAACCTGAATCATACTATTCCACCTTAAAACGTCTTCACATACCTACAAGTTTGCCAAGAGTGACACTTACTTCCCGCAAAAAAACCACAAGCACCGATATCTCGTCAAAACGGTATTAAAAATATAGACTCAAATATTCTTCAACCACTTTGAAGACACTGTAGAGACGACGGGGGACTGTTGAGAGATGGAGCTCTTGTTCCTCCCCTACAACACTTTGTACCCTCCTTTGCTCGCCAGCTGGTAGGAATTTTGTAATCTGATGAGCTCTTGATTAACCGCGTAATCTCTGTTTTGGCTTTCTGCACAGCCAGTGCGTTTTGCACTTTCAACACTACAAACGGCGTGTTTAGACAGAGACGATCTAGAAAGTAAGCTCAAAAGTGGCGTTCTCGCTTTTTATTCCGCGTTTAGTCGAGCGTCTTTGCAGGGAAATCTGCGTGCACACGGTGACGCAAAAGTGTGTAAATTGGATGTAGTGTGCACGTCAGGTGTGTAGGTGGAGCTGTGAAGCGCTGCCACACAACAGCATCCAGAGCTGGTGCATGCGTAGAAACGTCCTTCTCCTTCTCTCCCTAACAGCGGAGAAGCAGGACGCCGTACAGCGTGACGGGGATCTGCAGCATGGTCTGCAGCCTCCCACCGCCTCGGCTCCACCCACGACACTTGAACGTCCCACTGATGGAAACAGTCCCACATGTTTGTTGTTGTATACCTGAACTCTGCACACGGATGTTACAGAAACACGTACGCCACGAGAGCCAGCGTGAGCAGGTCAGAGATCACTTTAGTGTTTTTACCTTTACACGCAAAAACAACGCTGGAGCAGATCAGAGCTCACTTTAGTGTTTTTACCTTTACACGCAAACACAACGCTGGAGCAGATCAGAGCTCACTTTAGTGTTTTTACCTTTACACGCAAACACAACGCTGGAGCAGATCAGAGCTCACTTTAGTGTTTTTACCTTTACACGCAAACACGACGCCGGAGCAGATCAGAGCTCACTTTAGTGTTTTTACCTTTACACACAAACACAACGCTGGAGCAGATCAGAGCTCACTTTAGTGTTTTTACCTTTACACGCAAACACAACGCTGGAGCAGATCAGAGCTCACTTTAGTGTTTTTACCTTTACACGCAAACACAACGCTGGAGCAGATCAGAGCTCACTTTAGTGTTTTTACCTTTACACGCAAACACAACGCTGGAGCAGATCAGAGCTCACTTTAGTGTTTTTACCTTTACACGCAAACACAACGCCGGAGCAGATCAGAGCTCACTTTAGTGTTTTTACCTTTACACGCAAACACAACGCCGGAGCAGATCAGAGCTCACTTTAGTGTTTTTACCTTTACACGCAAACACAACGCTGGAGCAGATCAGAGCTCACTTTAGTGTTTTTACCTTTACACGCAAACACAACGCTGGAGCAGATCAGAGCTCACTTTAGTGTTTCTACCTTTACACGCAAACACAACGCTGGAGCAGATCAGAGCTCACTTTAGTGTTTTTACCTTTACACGCAAACACAACGCTGGAGCAGATCAGAGCTCACTTTAGTGTTTCTACCTTTACACGCAAACACAACGCTGGAGCAGATCAGAGCTCACTTTAGTGTTTTTACCTTTACACGCAAACACAACGCTGGAGCAGATCAGAGCTCACTTTAGTGTTTCTACCTTTACACGCAAACACAACGCCGGAGCAGATCAGAGCTCACTTTAAAGCTCTCTGTAACTCTGAGTGCACCGGAGCTGTGGCGTCTGTGGAGACGTCCCTGCGCAGGTGCACCTGAAGGATCAGCAGCAGCTCGGAGGATGGGGGGAAGTCCTAAGAAAAGTTTTAGGCGTGGATACGGCCTCTTGAAACTCTCTAACCGTTGTGTATTTAAAATGGAGATTCAGCAGCTTGATTCTCACAAAAAATGTCGGTGCGTGAGCAGGCAGCTCGCGAGGGAAACGTTCGTCCAATCAGGTGCTGCCGTTGCGATTGTTGGAGGGTGTCGATTGTTTTCTCAGTTTGTCATTGAGGAGATTTAATAACTGCTAAAGACACACAACAAGTGCAAGGCCGGGAAGCGCTGTGACGCCAACAGACAACTTTCCATCTGCACTTTTTTGGACCAGAAGCACAACACCCTCAAAAAAAACCTCAATCTCCCCAAATTGTGCCCCTTTACAAGAACTCAAAGAAGAACAGTGGTAAGGTTTCTCTTGCCACTGGAAACGTATTGAACTCCTAAAAACCAGGTGAATCATTGAAACCATGACCTCAACTTATTATTTAGAATAATGACAACAACAAAAACTTTTTACTGCGGTTGCGTCACGATGAGTTTCCACAGTTTCGTCGGGAATATCCATCTGAGAAAGACCCACATTTCACCAGAGGTTAGAGTTTAAGACGTAGAGATCGGGGGTGGAGCGAGGACTCACATCCTCCATTACGAGAAAAGTCCTGCATCGGAAACCTCCTTTTGCCTGCACGTCGTGAGGAGGTCAAAAGTTAAAGCACTTAGTTTGATTTTCCTGTTGTAGTTGGTTGAGATGAAGCTCATTTTGAACTATTAACTTGTGATTATATTTATTATGGATTCATCTTTATTGCTGAATCCATTCTGGATTGTTGTGTTTCTAATAAATATGAACATTTTGAGAAATCTGAAGATGAAACATTGATGATGAATCATCCTCAAATGTCTCATTTTGTCCAATAAACAGTCCAAACCTCAGTTTACGTCATTTATGAAAAGGAAAAGCGTCACATCCACAGGTTTAATGAGCTGAGACCATGAAACATTCACAAGTCTCACTTAATAGTTGGAGGAGCGTATGGAAATCGATTGTGTTCATATTAATCATTCAGAGACCCCTTCATTCAAACCATCAATCAATTATCAAGAACTATCAGCCTCTTATCCGGGGGCCACATTAACCAGCTCTAACTGGGGGATCCTGAGGCGTTCCCAGGCCAGTGTGGAGATCTAATCTCTCCACCTGGTCCTGGGTCTTCCCCGAGGCCTCCTCCCAGCTGGACGTGCCTGGAACACCTCCCTAGGGAGGCGCCCAGCGTTCATCCTTACCAGATGATCCTGAACCACCTCAACTGGCTCCTTTCAACGCAAAGGAGCAGCGGCTCTACTCCGAGTTCCTCACGGGCGGCTGAACTTCTCCCCCTAGGCTAAAGTTTTTACTCTCTGTAAGAACCAGAGGAGAGTTGAGTCTAAATAAAGTACAAACTCAAATCACACAGCACTTTTGAATGATGAATGGGGAACGTCACATGCAGAGCGCCTCAGCTTTGTCATTTTTAACGCCTATGAGTCACTGTTGGCGAGAATGTACTACAACTGCTCAACTATGCAGATAAAATTGTGTTTGACGCATCAAGGAATCCAGCGTGACTCACTGCAGCTGAGGTCCAGTCATCAAAACTCATGTTACTGCTGCTTTAGACCAGTTTGGCAGCAAATTGCCGGTTAAATTCCTGTCCAAATGTTTGTGGGGGCGCTCAGTCACACTTTCCACATCAGTCATCGGCCGCTTGTACCCGCGACCTCGTTCTTTGGGTCCTGAATAAAGAGACTTGTAGCTGCTTAATTTGAGACGAGTGAAGTAAAAAATACACGGCTCTGAAAAGTAGTGGAGCGGAAGTAGGTGGAGGTACTTTAAACGTGCGTGTGTGAAAGTAATGACAGAGATCAAACCCTCTGGGTGTCCTCGGCTCCTCTCGTCTCATCTCTGGCTGCTGTGAAGTGAATCATGCAGCTGCAGCTCCCCCTGCTGAACCAACGGCAGATCTAGAACCTTTCCCCTTGTGTGGCATCTCCCACGTATTGTCTCTTCATCACCTGACACACCACCCGAGCGTTATTGATGCACAACAGGAACAAACCTCATTTATATGGAAGGAGACTAAAAACATGCGGTCCAGGGGGGAACTGCAGGAGTGGACGGCCCTCCTCCTCCCTGTGGTCTTCATCTGCCTCCTCCTGGTGCTCGCTCCCTGCCTCCGTCACCTCTCTCTGAATCTGCAGCCTCCTCTTCATCCCTTCTTCTCCTTCACTACGTTACATTCATTGCTAATGTAATTTTAAGTTAAAGTGGTGCGTTTAAGCTTCACCGGTGTGTAGAACGCCGCTCTACACGTTGGATGCAGGCCTGTAGATAAGTGTTTGAGGGGCAGGGGGCCTAAGAATGCAAAAGTGAGGGGCCCCTCGGTGCTGGACACTGTGAACTCACGTTGCACGCCTCGCTGTTGTCCGGTCTGTGCGGCAGCAGGAAGGAAAAGACCCTGAGCGCTCCGTCGCACTCCTCCACGGTCTGGTTCAGCTCCTGGCAGCTCGTCACCACCGCGTAGAAGTGGGTGGGGACGGGCGGGGCGTCGGCCGAGAACCTGGACAGTTTATTTGCACATTAATCAAAATTAAGTGTGTATCATCAGATCAATCCACAATATAATACATTTAATAAGACAAGCCTCTTATTAAACATTATAGGAAGTGTGTGAGGCGGGTACAGGTGCACCGGTGAAAGCTGGAGCTCTTACTCTTTGATCTTCTCCGTCGTGTCTCGGAGGCCGTCGTAGTTCAAGTCGAATATCGGTCCAGCAAGAACGTTGACCCCGTTGTTTTCCTCTGCGTAACGCCGCAGCAGCGTCCCCTGCAGGTAACTCCACACCCCTGCAGACAGACAGACACACAGACACACAGACACACAGACATACAGACACACAGACAGACAGACACACAGACAGACAGACAGATCAAAGTCTTATGAGTGCAAACGACATCAATAATAACAGATTTTCAGTTTAAATGCATTAATGTATCTTCTGCTTTCAACAGTGAATCGATGAGCTGATTGTTCTGTGAATAAATAATTCATAAATGAAAGGTTTTTACTCCCCAGCAGCAATAATTTGAGTTTATTATCCAGAAACTTCAGCGCCTCAGAGACAAAAATCTCACACTGAATAAAACAAATTACACAGTTTGATATTATTATTATTATTATTATAAGTTTGCAGGTTGTTCTTTAAATCATGTAACGCTTGTTTTAAAAAATCATCTAATCGGGTGAATATAAAAAATGCTCCCTTCCTAAAGAATTTAGTTATTTCTGCTTCATTTAATAACTTACCTTCAAAAGCTCTGCATTATAACTGTACACAAATATTAAAGCAATCAATTAAATGCAATAAAGAAGGCCGGGTCTGTTGTCGGCTCTAAGCTCGTCACCCTGGAGGAGGTGGTGGAGCACAGGATGCAAAACTGCTGGTGATCATGGACAATGTCTCTCATCCCCTCCACGAAACCCTGGACGAGCTTCAGAGCAGCTTCAGCCGCAGACTCATCCAACCTCGCTGCTTAAAGAACGGCACAGGAAACAGTTCCTACCTGCTGCCGTCAGACTCTACAACGCTTCACAGCAACGCTCAGGGAATAAACTCACACTACTCAAAGTGACTTATCACTGAAATGCACCTTTCTCTCTCTTGCACCTTAAAATATGCGTGTTTATCTGCGATACTGTACTTTTATTGTTGTTCATATTTTGTATTTTATATTGTATTTTATTTTTAGTACTTCTGATTGCTTTGTACCGCTGCTACGATGACCTCATTTCCCCTCTATCTATCTATCTATCTATCTATTTACTATAATGTATTGATTAATTCAACTAATTAATTCCTAAGTGTGTTTCTTATTTGAAAGGGGGAAAACATCTGCAGGAAGAGAAGCAGAAGGAGAAGGAGAGTGAAGAACAATCGGAGGAAATCCAGTTTTACTGCAGAAGTGAAACGTCCTTAAATGGACTTAAAATAAAAATGTTTCTAATCTTTATTAGACATCAGTTCGACGTGTTCCAGGTCCTTTAAGGGGGTTTGAACTCAGCTGTCAGCAGGAAGTGAAGCATGAAACGTTCAACGAATCTCCAGACGCACGCTCTGACGACTGCGATGAATTACGTGCATCTGCGTGAGACAGCGATTCACAGAGAGAGAGTGTGTTGGGCCCTGATAAGTCCTCTCTTTCTACAGGAACAATGGGTATCAGGCCGTCCTGGCTCAGACCTGACATCACCGGCTCTGTCTCTTTGTCTCATGTGACGCGAGCGCACGTCTCTGATGGACGGGACGAGAGACGGGGCGCGTTAATCTGCTCCTCACAGACGTCTAACGAGGCAGAAATCACTCTAAATACTCGAGAACAGCGGCTGCAGAGAATAAGACTTTCTCTTTGGAATTCAACCTTTTGTCTGTCCTTGAGGTTTTAGTCTCGTTCCGGAGACAGTGACGAGATTTACAGTTCGTCTCTTTGAAGGAAGCGGGATCAACATTAGGTTTAGCAGAACACATTTACTCGTACCTCCAGAACAAACATTAACGGTCTGCGTTGCAAACTTTACTCAAGGTGAACCCGTATCCCTCTGCTTTGTCAGTGGATTTACTGCTTTGGATTCACCCTCTGTACGTGTGTGTTATGTCAGTAAAGTCGCCTTTCCTCGAAGGCTGTTTATGCAACACTTAAATGACTTAATCTCTTTTTCTTGGCTTAATAAAACAAAGTATAATGTAACACTGAGAGACTAAAATGTAAACATGCTTCGTGTTTTCCAGCTTGTTTTCCTGAAGGTCGAGGACGAACGACTGACGGGCTCAAACTGTATCTGATATTTACATGAGTAACAGACATATTGTATAACAGGGGTGGGCAATTCCGCTCCTGGAGGGCCACTGTCCTGCATGTTTTAGGTTTCTCTCTACCCTAACACACCTGAGTCTAACGATGTTCGAACCTGTGACGAGCATCAGCTGCTTGATAACGAGCACATCATTAGACTCAGGTGTGTTGGAGCAGAGAGAAACCCAAAACATGCAGGACAGTGGCTCTCCAGGAGCGGAATTGCCCACCCCTGTTGTATGGTTTGGGGCGGCACGGTGGTGTGGTGGTTAGCACTGTCGCTTCACAGCAAGAGGGTTCCTGTTTCGAATCCCTTCTGTGTGGAGTTTGCATGTTGTCCCCGTGTCTGCGTGGGTTTTCTCCGGGTTCTCCGGTTTCCTCCCACAGTCCAAAGACGTGCAGGTGTTGGGTTCATTGATGACTCTAAATCACCCGTAGGTGTGAATGGTTGTCTGTCTCTGTTCGTCTCTATGTGTCCTGTGATAGACTGGCGTCCTGTCCAGGGTGGACCCCGCCTCACGCCCGATGTGAGCTGGGATCGGCTCCAGCCCCCCGTGACCCCGATAGGGACAAGAGGTTGACAATGGACGTATAGTTCGTCCCCCTGATCAGAAAAGTAAGTTTGTATTGAGACTCACTCTTGAAGGCCGGGTACATGGGGACGGTGTTGGTGATGAGCGACGCGTCGTATCTGGACTCCGTAGACGAGGCCAGCTCTGTCGACAGGATCACAACAAAACCAAAATCAAATACTGTCGTCACGGAAATATCACAGAGAGGCGCTGAGAGAAACAGCAGCAGTAGATCTGATCTGGTTCCAACATAGGAATCATATTTGTTTTCTCTGCATTACCAAAAAATCTTCCAATAAACATCAACAAATATATGTTTTTTTATCAGTCACTGGATAAATATGTTAGTCAGCTTTTTCCAGGTGTGATATTTGTGCTGCAGGTTCACCTGGAGGGAAGAGGAAGCCGTAGGTCAGGTGCTTGTTCTGGCTGTACGCGGTGCAGCTCTGACTGTGATCAGCCGACACGCGGGAGTCCACGCGGATACACTGAGCCCCGGGGGAGAGATCAGGAACGGGAGTCAAGTCCTCCTGCAGGAGAGAGACGGGAGAGAGACAGGAGAGTGAGACAGGAGAGAGAGACAGGAGAGAGACAGGAGTGAGACAGGAGTGAGACAGGAGAGAGAGACAGGAGAGACAGGAGAGAGACAGGAGTGAGACAGGAGAGAGAGGAGAGAGACAGGAGAGAGACAGGAGAGAGACGGGAGAGAGACAGGAGAGAGACA